>NC_060274.1:113800026-113978214 GCF_021613505.1 Equus quagga | reverse complement strand
GTCCCACCATGGTATCTCTGCATCCTCTTGGGGATCCAGGTAATGCCACCCAGCAAACACTGGGTCCAAAGAGACTCTGCCTCAAAAGCCACATCAGTGCACACCCGGGTCAAATTAGTCAAGATCCACAACTTCTTTTGCTGATATTGTTGTCTTCCGTGTAACTGAGCTCTAGGGGGGCTCAGAGCTCCTCTGGTCTCTTTCTGTCCAGGAGTTTGGGGGGCGGGGGAGAAATTAGCTAGGAATCTCTCTCATGCTGGGCTGATAGGTCACATCAAGAACACCAACTGGGCCATTGTTTGTTTTTTCAAGAAACTAATTTTAATTTATTTGATTGGCAACAACTAAAAAATTTGTTAACCAATGCTTGGGAAATTTTGGGAAGCGAGCTCTCTTGAACACTTTCGTTGGAGTGTTATTTGCTGCAATCTTTCTGGATGACAATTTGGTGATTTCCATCAACATGTAAAACACATATACCCTTTCACCCAGTTCCCAATGCTTGAGAACTTCTCTGTGGATGTGCTGACAAGGCTTGTTCAGATCAGTACAAAGAAGTTCTTGTAACATTATTGGTAATAATGAAATCAAAACGCCACAACAAACAAACAAACCTTAGAAACAACCAAAATATCCATCACAGGGAACAGGTTAAATAAATTGTGACACATCCTAACAAATGACTTGTTTATCGAGCTCTTAAAAAGAGAAAGATATATTTATCTTGCAGTTAGAGAATGTTCCCCAAGTTATATTGAATGAAAAAAGCAATGTAGATAACTATATATAGTATGATCTTTTTTTTGTTAAAAACAAACAAACAAAAAAGGGGTACAACGGTAGAAATAAGTATATGTAGTAACTTCATATGTTTTGAAGGATTCACAAGAAACTAATATATGTGTTTAGTTTTGGGAAGAGGAACTAGGAAAGGCAGGGTAGCCTTCAACTTTCATTTTTTTATTGCGCAACTTTTTATAGGATAAATTGTCTAATTTCATAGATGCGTTTGTTTTACTACTACAAACTGTTCAGTATGGGACAGCAGGAACGTGATAAACATTTTTGTTTGCTTCTTTGTGCTTTCTATAAAATAAGAACACATGTCATAATATTTTTAAAATATTATGATGAGCTAATCAAATGGATAATGTAGATATTTTATTGTGAAAGGATCCTGAATTTTGTCAAGTGCTTTTTCTGCATCTATTGAGATGATTATATGATTTTTATCTTTCATCTTATTAATGTGGTGTGACATATTTATGGATTTACATATATTGAACCATCCTTTAATCCCAGGGATGAATCCCACTTGATTGTGGTGTATGATCCTTTTAATGTACTGCTGAATTCAGTTTGCTAATATTTTGTTGAGAATTTTTGCACCTCTATTTATCAGGGATAGTGTTTTTTCCTATTGTGTCCTTATCTGACTTTGGTTTTAGAGTTATGCTGGCCTCATGCAATGAATTTGGAAGTGTTCCCTCCTCTTCAGTTGTTTGGAAGAGTTTGAGTATTGGTGTTAATTCTTCTTTAAATGTTTGGTGGAATTCACCAGTGAAGCCATCTGGTCCTGGACTTTTCTTTGTTGGGAGGTTTTTGGTGACTGATTCAATCTCCTCACTTGTCATTGGTCTGTTCACATTTTCTGTTTCTTTGTGATTCACTCTTAGTAAGTTATATGTTTCTAGGAAGTTATCCATTTCTTCTAGGTTATCCAATTTGTTGGCCTATAATTGTTCATACTAGTGTCTTATGGGTCTTGTGTTTCTGTTGTATCAATTGTAACGGCTCCTTTTTCATTTCTGATTTTATTTGTTTGAGTCTTCTCTTTTTTTTTCTTAGTCCAGCTAAGGGTTTATCTTTCCAGAAAGCCAGTTGATCTTTCTATTGTTTTTCTGATCTCTGTTTGATTTATTTCTTCTCTGATCTTTATTATTTCCTTTTTTCTGCTAAATTTGGACTTAGTTTGTTCTTCTTTTTCTAGTTCCTTGAGGAGTAAACTTAGATTGTTTATTTGAGATTTTTCTCTTTCCTTAATATAAGCATTGATTGTTATAAACTTCCCTTTTAGAACTGCTTTTGCTGCAGCTCATAAGTTTTGGTATCTTATGTTTCCATTTCCATTTGTCTCAAGGTATTTTTTGATTTCTTCTTTGACCCACTGGTTGCTTAGGAGTCTGTGGTTAATTTCCACTAATTTGTGAATTTTCCAGTTTTCCCCCTGTTATTGATTCCTAGTTTCATACCACTTTAGTTGGAAAAGATACTTGGTATGATTTCAGTCTTCTTAAGTTGGCTAAGGCTGTTTTGGGACTTAATACATGATCTATCCTGGAGAACGTGCTCAGGCCTTCCTGGTCAATGGTCTTGCCCTCACCTTCTGCCTTGTTTTAATAATGAGCCTCTTGCCTTGTTCTTATCCTTGTGGCCCTGTCCTTGGTTCCTGTTATGTCCACCTGGGCTGTGTCTCTCCTTTGGTTTCTACCCAGAATATCTGTTCTCAGCACTAGAGTCCTGCCCAGGGTTTGCCCTGGAACCCCAGACCCTCTGGCTGGGTCCCTGCTTCTTCCTGTCAGGTCTTCCTAGTTTCTACTGTTTGCCTAGATCTTTGCCTGTCACTCATGGCCGGGCTCCTCTGAGACCAGAGATGGAGCTCTTGGCTCTGGCAGTGGCAAAGGGAATGAGGGTGGAGCAGGCAGCCACAGCATCTACATGTCCATCTACTCTCTCTGCTCTGCCCACAGCACTTCCTTACGGCCCTGGGGGGGCTCGTGGCAGTGCCGCTCATCCTGGCCAAGGACCTGTGTCTGCAGCACGACCCCCTGACCAAGAGCTACCTCATCAGCACCATGTTCTTTGTCTCTGGCATCTGTACTCTCCTGCAAGTCTTTTTCGGAGTCAGGTAAGTAAAATCCTCCCCATGGGTTCAGACTTTTACCTGCCATTGTATCAGTAAGTCTTGCTTGGCTTGTAGCAGGAGAGGCAGTTAGGAAGCTGGTGTGACATGGTAGAGGGAGCACAGAGCCAGGAGTCAAGCCTGGGTTCAAGTCCTAGCTTCAACACTTCCTATCTATATTGGCTAGGATTCTTGGTTGAAGAACACAAATCGAAATTAATTTAGGCAAAAATTTGTTCATTATTAACTGATAAGATCAAGCCAAGAGAAAGGCAGAGTGCATTGTGCATCAGGAACATGTTGAACCAGAGACTCAATGCGACTGGGACTTTCTCTCCATCTCTTGTCTCTACTCAGGTCCGCCCCTAATATTTGTGAGACCCAGGGCAAGAGTACAAATGCAGACCCACACACTCCGTGTCTAAATATCAGAGAGGTATAGACCAAACTTACAAACTCCTAAAGAAAATATGTTCTGATCATCCCACCTGGAAGGCCAGGTTTGAATTAGAATTCTCTGATTCCAGGGCCGGCTCCGTGGCCGAGTGGTTAAGTTTGCGCGCTCTGCTGCGGCGGCCCAGGATTCGGATCCTGGGCGCGGTCATGGCACCGCTCGTCAGGCCACGTTGAGGCGGCGTCCCACATCCCACAAGTGGAAGGACCTGCAACTAAGATATACAACTGTGTACAGGCGGAGTTTGGGGAGATAAAGCAGAAAAAGAAAGAAAAGATTGGCAACAGTTGTTAGCCCAGGTGCCAATCTTTAAAAAAAAAAAGAAGTCTCTGACTCCTTCAAGTTCTGCTTTGGAAACTTACAGCATGGGGAGGGCTGGCTCCAAGCCTGTGGGCTTCTCCCTTCTCTTCCCACCACAAGCTTTGCTCCAGATCATAAATGGTCTCACATGCGTGAATGTGGACACCCCAAACTGCACACCCAAGTTCCATCCACCCCACCCCCCGCCAGATTCCCCAAACAGCTGCCCCTTGGCCATCCTTCAGTCCTAGGGGGTTTGCACACCAGCATCACGGTCAGCCTCCAGCAGGACAGACCTGGGGACGAGGCCCAAGCAGGCTCTGGAAGAGGCTCAAGGGTATTTGGACAGAGAATTCTTGGGACTAAAATGAGAGGGGCACACAGACTTGACGTGGGTAGAGCCCCTTCACCCCGCAGACGCCTCCCCAGAGGAGGCCAGAGTGGAGCCCGCTAGAGCATCAGGCTAAGTGCAGGGGGCTCTCCTCTCCTAGTCTGAAAACAAGGCTGTCTCTTCATTACTCTGCCAGTGCCCGTGCTTCATTCTCACAGACACGCTTCCTGCACGTGTGCATAGACAGGGCTGCTGGCAGGCCTCACACTAACCCCTCAACAGCAGGTGAGTACCACTCTGGCTGGGCTCACATTTTAAAATTCCAGGGGAGAGCTCTGATTGGCCCAGTTTAAGCCAAATGCCCAGCCCTGGACCCACTAGGGCAGCAAATATGACAACTCCCATTTGGGCAGGTTTCCCAATGAAGTGAGAAAGTTCTGTTCTGAGTAGAGAAGACAGCAGACATTCACTGAACCAGATATGTGCTCTGGGATCTGCCAGATGAGGCTCATGATAATATGTGCCCTGCTCCCTTACAGTGTCATTGAGATAATCAATTGTTATTATCAGTGGAGTCACCTTTTTTTTTTAAAACCATCCAGTCTTTTAAGTTCAGTATGCAGGCTCATAAATTTAGCCAGAATAAAATGGGGTCCTATTTCTCTGGAGCTGGCCTGGACAAAACTGTGAACGAAACCTGGAAAACACATGTTTGGAACATTCCCTCCTCATTTCCACACATCCTGTCTTCACATTTTCCACCACCACCCCCGGCCCTGCCTGCATTGCACACCACATGGTGTCTCTTTTGGGTCACCATCTCCTCAGGAAAGTCCTCTCTGTGGGTCCTCCAGACCTTGCCTGCTCACCTGCCACACCCTACATGTACACATATCATGTACAAAAGAAAATAGTATTAAATTGAAAAAAATCACAACAAATTCCATATGTTTAAAAGCAGATAAACACCACAATTTCCAAAACATACCTTGGTATTTTTCATTTTTTGACTTTCTCATAATCCCCTATAATACAGTTTTCCCCACATTTTATAGTTGCATACCCTTCAGTCCCCTCTTCATTTCACAGAGAGAAGGATAGATAATTCAGTCATTCCTCTAGCAGGAGTCAGTCCAAATCTGTTTGTTATGACTGCTAGTTGGGACTCATTATCATGCCTTCACATGCAAACTGTAGTACTGCTGTAGCTTTGTGCCCCAAAACACAGGAATTCTGACCAATTCTATGGCACATGATTCCTATCAATGTTTTATAAATGCACGGTGCGTTTATCATTGTATATGCTGCGTTAATAAGCATATTCCCGACAGGAGAAAACTTCCATTTTGCCTGCACGTCAATGAGAACCAGACCTTCTCCAGTAATTTGGCGTAGCTGCTGGTTGGCCAATTTGCCACAGACTAGCTTCTGAATGCATACATTACAAACCTTGTTTCTCATGTACCACCCACATGTGTCAAGTGGCAGGTGCTGTAGGGCACATTCAGATCATAATGTGGCCTCTGGTCCTGCACCTTCATGACATAGAATGAGCTGGCACACTGGGAATAGAGTGTTGCTAGAAACCATGATTATTCCAAGATGGCTAGCAATATATTAACAACACTTGGGTCTCGAACCATAAAATATATCCCACTACATTCAAACTAAATTTATCCTGACTCAACTCCTCCTTAGCCAGATCCTAAAAGGGCCCATGGCCCTTCAAATGCCATCTGATGCAAGGGTTAGAGTTAGGGAGGTGGTGGTGGAAGGACATAGTAGTTATAGACAATTGTGGCTGAAACCTTTTACTTTTGCAAATTTTGTGAAGGTGTATGGCTAGTGAACACATTGCAGGGCTCCTCCCTGGGCTTTAGAAGGAGCCATGCAAGTGAGGGGCCCGTCACTCTGAATCTGCTTTGATCTAATCTGTGCCAGGCCTGTATCAGCCCTGGAGCTGCAGAGGAACATGGAAAATCTTCCCTACAGTGTGCTTCTGCCTGACCTGTCTTAAGAGAAAATGACTGGACACGAAAAATTAATACCCATTTATTCCTTATCAATTATCTGAATCAAGCTCCACAGGTGTAGGCTGATACGGGGTTGGCCCATTGTTTCCAGGACAGGCTGACTGCAGGCAGCATCCAGAGGAGAATATTCCTTCCTACCGTGGTCTTTTGCTAAATCAAGTCAAGGGCACTTTCCACAGTGCTTCCTTTGCAAGTCATGTCCAGGAGCTATGCCAGTGCTGAAGTTCTCCCATTCTCTGCCGAGGAGTGGGAGACTAGCACCTACATCTTTGGCAGGTTATTTCCCTTCTCCCTCTATCTTCTCCTGTCACCATCTCTGTGAGCCAAGATTTCATACAAATTCCCCATCAAGAACCCAAAGAGGTACAGGGTTTGGTCTGGTCTGTCTCTTAGGCCCCTAAGGTCCAGGAACCCTCCCGTCTTCCCAGGATTGGCCCCTGGAATGTCAGATGCTACAGTAGCATTAGACAGGCCTTGCAGCAGCCTGCCTGGATTCCCAAGAACCCCTCAGCCCTGCCCCAGCTCCATGGAGAGTTACAAATACAAACTCTTCTGCATTAAAGGGAAGAGCCCTTCCCCTTAAACCTGAGATGGTGTTAATTATCCTTATGGAAAAGCTTTGAGCTTGGAAACTGGAGGCTGGAATTCCAGTCCTCACTTCTGTGCTGTGGGAACTTGGACAAGTCATTGATGCTCTCCAAGGCTCAATTTTCTCATCTGTAAGATGAAGGAGTTGAACTATATAATATCTAAAAGCCCCTTACATCTCTAATATTGTAGACACCCATGATGGTGACAGAGAAGATGAGGAAGTGCCATGTTTCAAGTGAATAATCAGTAGTAAAAGTGCCTGTGGGCCTAGCCTTCTGGTAAGTTCTGTAAGAGACACAAACTAATCAGGAGCTAAGGTTCAAAGAACTTACACCCTAATTAAACATGCAAAGAAAGAGGGAAATAAATCATGCTAATGTCATTAGACTGAGGTGGGGGCAGGGATATACTTGATTTTGGTTCTGCCCATGAAAATGGATTTCCACCTCAGATGCTAATGAGTAACTGCCTAAGATATTACAGATTGTAAAACCTTACTGACAGCTTATGAATCAAAGGCCAAGTCGATTTGATTATCAATTATCAGCTAACCAGGATTATATGGTGTACTTTTCTAGATTAGAAACAAAATGTTGATGTTGCAGTAAGATTTCAGAACGTTTTAGTACTTAAAACCATGTTAAATAATCAAAAAGGAATGGTAAGAGGCCATCACTGCTGCTTCTGATATGAGAGCTCATGAGCGCCATGCCCAGTGTGGGGCAGGGAGTGGTAAGCCTTGGCAGCGTTGACAGCTGCTCCCTGCTATGACTTTAGGGCTTTCCTCGCTCAGGTGCTCACCTCTGAAATTCCTGGAAGGGCATACTTCACCATTCATTTCAAAATAAGAGGTTAAGTTTGAAAGGCAATCACCAGGGGGAAATCTAATATTGACTATATGTAATTCTGGGTTTTAACTCCATCTCTGGAATTATTTGCGACTTTACCAGCTGATTTCTTTTTCTGGAGTGCTTCCAGGTGATATGACTGCTTTTCGATTTTCCTGGGAATATCTCAAGTGTGGAGCAAGCACTCCCGCCACAAAGTGTTCGCTTGCATGCAGTTTCGCCTGAGTCAGCCCTGCCCTTGGTCCTTTTCATCCACCTACTTCCCTGTGGGCCGAGCCCCGCCGTGTCCTAGCTCTGCACCTGTCCCTGGTTATGCAGAAAGGCCACACCCATCACAAGAGGTCTGCAGCCACCTTGCTCCTGCCCTGTTGACAGCTAGGTCACGAGATGTGCCCTTGGAGCTCTGGCTGGAGCAGCAACAGTGGTGGCCGTTGGGGTGGAAGAGTGACCTGGCCCTCAGACACATCAGAGGAGGGAGAGGGGTTGATGTGTCCCAAAGAGGGGGCTGGTGCTTCTGCTTCCTGTGGGTTTGAGTTGGATGGTTATCCACAGGGAAGGTGCGCGATGGGCTTTCCCGCAATTTAGCAGGTCCTTACCTGCTTGCTGTAGGGAGCCCAGTAAAACGTGAACAAAGTGCTCTTTGTCCAAGAGCGAAGTAGTTGGGGCTCTTGGGGTGCCCAGGATTTCTCAGAACCCAGTGACCCTTTTAAATTCAAGAAGAATTCATCAGTCCCCTCCTACATTCCTGAGGCTCTGCTCCCCATCCTGACCTATTTCAAAGAAAAGTCCCTTTGACATTCTCTTTTGCCCACTCATTGGATTGGCTCCAAGAAGGGGACGTCAGAATGATGTCACAGGTGAGATTGGATTCCAGTGACTCAGATGCCTCTGTTCCCAACTGTGGACCTCTTCCCCATTTACCCACTGGCCCCTCAAACTCCACATGGCCCCACCCCAAACCTCCTCAGGGTTCCTGGTGCCTGTTCCTCCTCATCCCTCCAGGTTCCTGGATGCACAGGACATACTGCCCTGCCCAGTGGGGACTTAGTGCTCCCTCTCCTTTCTACTCCTGACAATATTTGCTTTTCTTTTCTCTCAGAGTCCACACATTTCTGTGAAAAGGAACTGTTTTTTAATTTTTGCAAAGCCTTGAGTCTTAAATTAGATAATGCACATAAAGTGCTTAGCTCAGCACAGAAAATCTATTTTTCACACCAAGAAAAGGATTGTACCATACAGACAATTTTGCACCCTCCCTTCCTTTTTTAATAATTAAGAAAATTTAATTGTGGCAAAAAACACTCCTCCCCCTTTTATAAACATATGCAAAGCATTGTAAATATCTTTCAGTTTCAATAAACACACTTCCACAATAGAACTTTTTAAAAAATGATAACAAAGTATTCCATATTCTAGAATATATAAGTATATTCTGGCTTATTTAACCATTTCCTATTAAAGAACATTTAAGTTGTTTCAAGTTTTTCACTATTGTAATAGTGACCAATGTAATTCATAATTATGAGAGGTGTAAATTTTATATGTACTGATAATCATTTATCTAGTTAAAGACAGAAAAAGAACTGGAAGAAATGTTATACATTTCTGGGTGATATACATTATATATGAAAGGTACATATTATATATGTGCTGATAAAGTTTATCTAGTTAAAGATAAAAAGAGGACCAAAACAAAATTTTGATGATTATTTCTGGGTTGTAGAATTAGGGTGACAAATTTATTCTTTATACTTTTCTTTACTTGCCATTTGTTTTTCTTCAAAGTCCATGTGTTGCTTTATAACTGGGAAAAATAAAAACCACTTAAAATGTTATTTTAGAAAAGTATCAGGGTGTGTTTTGTGAGCTACACCCTTTGAATCTGTGCCTGAAAGCAAAGGTTTAGAAGGCTGCCCATTACCTTCTTGGAAGGGGGCCAGGGAGCTATGGAGCAAGACCCCTGCCTTGAGATAACTTATGACAATCTGCAACCTTTGTCACCCCACCTGCTTTTATCTTTGTTTCCCTGATCTGTTTCCCTGTGATGATCAGCATTAAAGCCCCTAAAAACAAGAAAGGGCAGGCGTGCATGTATTCGGTGCAGAACAGAAGGAAGGACTGGAACAATGGCCCGCAGTCCACCGTCAGTTCATGGGGGAGGGGACAGGTGTCAAAGGCACACTCAGGGCAGTGGGTAGCGACGGGTTTAAAGAAGACAGATGAACAGGCTTTCCCTCGCCACCAGAGATCTCCCCGTTTTCTTCCAGGCAGAGGCAAGCACTCTCATCCCTCCAAGCTGATTATTTAGGCATTTTCCTCCAAGTCTCTAACTAACACGCCTCTGTTTTAGGCATTCCTGGTTGATGTGCCGACATGGATGAGTACAATTTCTTTTTCTCTCACAGCCTCTCCCTCCCACCACATACAAGCACATTTCCCATCCTCCTGTTCTCCTACATTCCCAGCACAGATCACTATTCGGTGCTTACGTTATGATGACTATGATGATATTCAGATCTGAATCACAAAGCTCCTTTCCTGCTCAACTTTTTGTTTACCCTGTAGCTAAAATCTTTCTTGTTTTTAATATGCTTAATTTTCTAAGTTCTTACTTCTAATTCAATTTTAAACTCTCTTCTTGTTGTCTGAATCTCTTCTTAATAATTTCATTCACATCGCACAGTCAATCAGGTTCATCTTCTTGATGAATTTCTCCTGGAGCCCTCTGACTTGCTGGAGTTTGGAATGGTGGCTGCCTGTGCCTGGTGCTCAGCTGTCATCCTCAGATGCCTCTTCACCCTCATGCTGGGAATTCCCTTCATGCCAGTTCTCAAGTCTAGATTTCTTGTTCCCATAGCTTCCTCTTTCTTTGGTGGAACACAATTATCTAGTAGCTTCCTGAGAAAGGGTACATGGGAGGTAAATTTTGTAAGAGTTTGTGTAAGTGAAAATGTGTTGATTCTTCTGTGACACTTGATTGATAGCTTTGCTTGGTATAGAATTTTAGGTTGGAAATAATTTTCTTTCAGAATCTTGAAAGCATTCTTCCATTGTCTTCTAGCTTCCAATGTGATTTTAAGAAGTCCTAAGCCTATATGCCCTTCCTCTCTCTCTGCAAGATTTTGTACAGGCCCAAGTTGTGCTGGGTTTTCTGTCTATTTAGCATTTAACTGGGAGAGGTCTTTTAGTCACAGTGTCTAAGTCACAACATCAACAATGAGCATCCTGTTGCTAAACCCAGTAGACTTCCTCTTAGTAATTTTCCATCCACTGACCCCCACCCTGCTCCTTGGTGATAAATTCCCACATTTCATGTTGTGTTGGAAGTTGAGCCTGATCTCTCTCCCACCACAAAATCCCATTGTAGAGCCCCTCCCTTGAATAAAGTCTGCCTTAACATCTTTAACAAGTTTCATGAATAATATTTTCTTTAACAGGACTACATGAGAGCTCAGAGAGAAGGGTTGAGGCTTAATTTCCCAATACTTCCAAAAGTTTAGATGTTCCTAGTTGATGGGCCAAAATGGGACTACAAAGAGAGGAGAAAAATGTCCCACCTAATCGTTAGCATAAATCCTTCAAGTAGATTTTTCTTAACACAAGTCCGGTTGTCACTTGTCCTTATAACAAACACACTGTTGCAATTTGGCCCGTGACTCAGACTTTCTCATCAGGGCTCCCCCACTTCCCAGCTGAACCCTGCAACTGGCTTCTTCCTGGCATCAATTTCCTCATACACAGACAGTACAGTGTCATCCTACCCACCCTGAAGTACTCTTGAGGTAACGAAATGAAAATGTTGCGCAGTTTTTAAGTACTCTATAAACTTAGATGTTAATATGACCCCCAGGGACACATTTCTGTGGCTTTGCCAACCTAAAATACTAATCCTATCAGACTTTTAGGATACATTTCCGAGGCTGCAGATTTTGACATTTTACTTCTTCTTAGAAAACATGAAAGTCACTGTTGTAAAGGAAAATGGTCGGGAGTTTTCTCTTGTTTGTACGTAAGCAGACTGATGAGATGGTGAAGGGTGGAGAGAGGAGGAGGATGGACAGAGAGAGTCTGCCCATGTTTCTATGGGATGTTGTCAGGGTGGCAGTGGAGATTTGCACCCAGACTCAATCCATCTGAGCCCAGACTTGCTTTGTCTGCAATGATTCATGAGGCTGGCTGTGTGTGAGATGGGGTAGGGAGAGGGAGAAGGAATAGGTGGAAAATGAAATTGGAAGGTCTGAGTATAGAGTGCAAGTCAGGTCCTTACTGTAACATATTTGTAAGTCCCTGTAAACCCTACTTGGAACAAGATGAAGTGTAAATCAACAGCTAAAGTTAATACTTGTTATGTTGGGACTTGTGGCACATTACTAGAGCACATCCTCCAAATAAAATCCAACAAAAACAAAAAAAGAGATAGAGACAGTGAGAGAGAGAGAGAGAGGATCTGAAATTGATCCAACAATACTAGGATGATAAGCTTCAAAATAATTAGTAGATCCAATAAAAGCAACTCCATCCCAATTGATATATGTTGTGACACCATGTGAAGAGAGCTATACATCAGATATTAACCCTTAAATGTTAACATAAGCCCCTAAAGTAGACAGACACTGTCTACTTTAAGAACTAGAACAGGGGCTGGCTCCTTGGCTGAGTGGTTAAGTTCACATGCTCTGCTTCAGTGGCCCAGGGTTTTCCTGGTTCAGATCCTGGACGCAGACATGGCACCACTCCTCAAGCTGTGCTGAGGCGGTGTCCTACATAGCACAACCAGAAGGAACTACAACTAGAATACACAACTATGTACTGGGGGGCTTTGGTGAGAAAGAAAAAAAAAGAAAGAAGATTGGCAACAGATGTTAGCTCAGGTGCCAGTCTTTAAAAAAAAAGAAAAAAAGAGCTAGATCAGAGGAAATAACACAGAGGAGTAAAGTGAAAGCTGTGAAGGGCTGTGCAGGTAATGCCGTGCTACCTGAGGGGCTGAGAGGATGCCACAGAGCAAGGGGTCATTGAGGCAGAGATGCAGCCTTGGACCCACCCAAGCACCTGGAGTCCAACAACGCAAAAGAAAACAGGGATCATAGAAGACAAATCTTAGAGAACCAACCTGCAAGAAATGGAAATCCAGAAACAACAGTAAAAACAGTCTCACATGATAACATCTGTTATTTAAGGGAAACATTAATAAAATGTCCTGATGTGCACTACATTCTCAGGAAGTACCCACACATTTCAGAGGAAATAAGAATGACAATTACTGCTATTTATTGAGCTCTCTATGCCCTAGGCATTGGGCTAAGTATTTACATATATTTTTTCTTCACAGCTACTCCTTGAGGAGAGTCTGTTGTCTTTACTTTACTGAAGGGGACACAGGCTTGCAGAAGTTGGGCAACATGCCTGGGTCACACACTAATAAGGTAGAGCCAGATTTAAATTTGCCTTTGGTCTATGCCATGATGTTAATTGGTGTCACAGGGCAGTGATGACAAGTGAGGAGACCCAAGTACTTGTCCTAGTTAACTCTGTGACCTTGGGCCCCAGATCCCCTATCTATAAAGTGACAAGGCCAGGCTGCATACATTTCACAGGCTCTTCTAGTTCTAAGTTGTTGAGGTTTTAATCAACAGGCACGTGTATAATAATAGTGAATCATACTCATGGGAAAATTTAAAAAAAAAAGAGTTGCCATGGTACCAGATAAATTAATATGAAATTTAAAAGAGCAACGAGATACACATTAAGGTCATCATAAAAGGTAAGAGAGATGCTAAACAATGAAAGCCTAGTAATGATACTGGTACGTATATCCCAAACATGTACCAGGAAAGTGTATAATGGAAAACCTAGTAGAAATGCAGGAAATATATGTCGATCTATCTATGTATGTATCTATTCTATCAATCACTTATCTACCTCTCTCTCAAAAGGGTACCAATAAGAAGTTATGGGAAAGAAATGGGAATGCTAACAAAATGAAGTGAGGAAAGAGAGGACTCAATGGAAAATGGAGTTGGAAGGTCTGAGTACAGAATAATGGGGGAAGAATTTATTGATATACTGTGTGAACCTAAAGTTAAGACATGATAATACACTGAAGCAAATAAATGGAAAAAAATTCATCTTGCTCTTGAACATAAAAGGTATTTAGCAATACAAAAAGGCACAAAGTCCATATCATATTATCCCAAGTACATGCAATAATCTTGAAAGAAAATAACACGAACAGAGTTAGAAAAGTGCTCAGCTACTTGAAAATTTTGAAATACTCCCTTAAATAATTTCTGAGTTAGGGATGAATTCCTACATACAATAACAGAAAACACTTTTTAAAAATGAAAAGCTCACTATTGTAAGTAAAGAATTATTATAAATATATTTTGACAGTATTCAAATTCTATGTAATGAATAGACAGCTTATAGGGAAGGAAAAACACATGAAATCACATGAATGAGTGCACATCTTTCTTGACTTAATGAAATGCAAATTAACATTTGTTAGGGTTTCATTATATGCTTATTAAACTGAAAAAAAGTAATAATAATAAAACCCAATGTTGGAAGGATTTTTGTGGCACCGGCCTCAGCGCTGGAGGGATAGAAAAAAAAAATACTGAATCCCAGCCCTCATGGAACCCAGTAATACCGAAATGGCTGAGGCAGTGGTGGCACACTAACGTGGTGGGGTGTGTGTAAGCCTCCCTGAAAGTGCTTGCTAAGGTGTTCAAAGCAATCCCTGAGAGGCAGTCAGGGATATACATGGTTAGTTAGTACGAGGACTAACAGAAATGTGTAACTAGAATAGCACTGGGAGCTTTTTCCCCCTCACTGTGGTATTCCCAATACCTGGCACCCAGTGCCTGCCACCACAGCAGGTCCTCAAAAAACATTTGTTGAATGAATGAAATGTGCATAGAAAATTACAGCAAAAAATTAAAACACAAGTCCTATATTATGTACTCTCTGGTTATACCTTTATACAAAGATGTCTATGTTCATTTTAAAAGCTCAAAAGGAAGTTTGCAATGATCTAAGTATAGCGAGTTTCCCTTCTCTGTCAAGGTACTTAGATTCATAATTTTTAAATTAAAAAAAGTTATTCACACATACTCATACCACCTCCCGTGTGTTCCTGCCCTATGTGTGCAATGTATTCCATTCTATTTTGGAGTGTTATGGGTCTAGATTTATGCATCTAGATCAGTTGTTCTTGGCCCCGGCTGCACGTTGGAATCACCCAGAGCTTTATGCACTCGCCCTGCTGGGGCGCGCTCCTAGACAAGCCCGTTAACTTGTCTGAGGGTGATGCCTAGGCATCGCTGATTCCAATGTTCAGCCAGGACACAAAGGCCACCTAGGCAATAAAATTCTTTCATACACTTTATATTTTATTGCATAAAATGTGTTCAGTCATTCTCCAGAATAGTCCTTTAAGCTGTCTTCATGGAATCCTGAGTTCAAAAATACCCAGCTAGTATTGTTAAGAAAAAGTACTTGACCAGGGTGGGCCATGCTGACAAATGCAATCAAGAGGCTGGGGTACCCCTGTTCCATCCCCACTCCTCCAAATTCTAGCATCCAGGGCGGGCAGACTTAATAGCTTCTGACCTCTAGTAAGAGAGGGTTGGTGGAGGTTGACTTGTGAGGCCGTGTTCACCTTGAAGAGAGGACAAGCCAGGGAGGCACTGCTAGAAGTTCTCACAGAGGCCAGAGTGAGACACCGACCAGGAGTGAGAGGGGCCTGGATGGGGGACACACCCTGACAACTGACCTCTGTCCTCTTCTGTCCATGTGATCAAAAGGAGCCTGAAGGTGGAAGTCTGGGTCTGCTGTTCAGTTTGAAGACACAGAGGACTCTGGCAACCCAGACTCTAGGCTGTGCATCTCTTGTCAGTGGGGAACTCCACATGTGTGAGCTGTGCTTTGATCCTTGGTCCAGGGAAGATTCTCTGGGACTGGGGTAGACAATGGCACCCACTACCTGTGTTTGCTGAGCTCTGTGCTGTCTCCAGACCTTTTCCTAGCACCTGACTCTCTCCTCCTGGGCTTGCCTCTCCAGGACTGGGGTTAGGTCTGCTTGTCTTTCCCCTCCCCACCTCTCCTACCTGTCCAAAGTGTAGCAGAGTTCATGGGTCTGACTTGGAGCTTGGCAGGAGTTCCCTGTAAACTGAGGACAACAGGGGTCATGTGTTGCCTGGAAATTGAGGTAGGACTTGGGATTAAAAGGGGCCAGTGACGGACTAGTACTAAAGGATCTTATGGGTAACCACATCCTTTCCCCTCCTCCAGGCTGCCCATTCTCCAGGGAGGGTCATTTGGTTTTGTGGCGCCCTCCCTGGCCATGCTTTCCCTTCCTGCCTGGAAATGCCCCGAATGGACACTCAATGCCAGCCAGGTGAATGCCAGCTCTCCTGAATTCACCGAGGAATGGCAGAAGAGGATCCGAGAGGTAATGGGGCAGGGGAAGTGGGTGGGAGGAATGGAGGGGTACTCAACAGGGGCTCCCGAGATGACTCATTTGTTCAACTTTCATTGTTCAGCTCATGGCTGGGCAAGATTCCCGGCTTTAAAATACTGCTGTTTTTTCCTGTCTTTTAATTATAGCCATTTTGACCTGAGTGAGGTGATATCTCATGGTAGTTTTGATTTGAATTTCCCTGATAGTTAATGATGTTGAACATGTTTTCATATACCTGTTGGCCATCCATATATCTTCTTTGGAGAAATCTCTGTTCAGATCTTTGCCCAATTTTTTAATTGGGTTGTTGGTTTTTTGTTGTTGAGATGTATGAGTTCTTTGTATATTTTGGATATTAACCCCTTATCTGATATATGGTTTGCAAGTATCTTCTCCCAGTTGTTAGGTTGTCTTTTAATTTTGTTGATGGTTTCCTTTGCTGTGCAGAAGCTTTTTATTTTGATGTAGTTCCATTTGTTTATTTTTTTCTTTTGTTTCTCTTGCCTGGTCAGACATGGTACTTGAAAATATGCTGCTAAGATCGATGTCAAAGAGTGTACTGCCTATGTTTTCTTCTAGAAGTTTTATGGTTTCAGGTCTTAAATTCAAGTCTTTAATCCATTTTGAGTTGATTTTTGTGCACAGTGTAATGTAATGGTCTACTTTCATTCTTTTGCATGTGGCTGCCCAGTTTTCCCAACACCATTTATTGAAGAGACTCCCTTCTCCATTGTATGCTTTTGGCTCCCTTGTCAAAAATTAGCTGTTCATATATCCAACTTATTTTAAATGTAAAGGGCAAAGGAGCATTATTCGAAACAGTAATTTGTATTTCTGCCGCCATCTTTCTTTTTGTCCACTGGGAGCCCTTCTTAGCCCATTCCCTTGCTTCTGTTGGAGGAAGAGATTTTGAGTCATTCTCTTCTATACTTTAAATAGTGGGCAGCAAAAGTAACACTGTTAAACCCTCTTGTGTTTCCTTCCCCTAGGTACTTTCAAATGATTTAATAAGTGTATTGTCACTGGATCCTCTCCATTGGTTAAGTTTCACCCTGAACACACTGGAGTTTCCAATCTGGCCCATAAGTACCAGCAGAATTCCAACAATTGAACTAAATTGATTTCTATTATTTCTATCTTTTAGGGAACATGACCAAATCCCTAGTCCTGGGAAAATAAGGCTTCGTTACCTTCTCATTCCTCCACCCATCATTTAGGACCTGCTACACTGACAACTCACTTTTGTGCCCCACAGTTTAGCTTCACATTATCCTAGCCTGGAAAGCCAGCCCTTTGTGCTTCTGTCTCACACATTTTGTTGGTTCAAGCACATTCTAATTTGCAATAATTTCACTGCTTTTCCGAAGTGATATGACACACGAAAAGATCACTTGATATGGTATTTCTTGGTCCACTCCTGTCCTGTTCAGGCTGTGAAAAGTGATCCTTAAGCTGTTAGATAGATAAATTGATATTCATGTTGGTCAATCTGGGTCACCAGCCTTCTTATAGTAGTCTGGGCCAGGGCTTCACTTGCAGAAGAGGCAAAGCTCAGTTCAGAAACACTGTCAATACCAGTTTAAAAAATGTTCGAATCTCCCATGTTCTGTGAAATGTCCAGTATGGCCAGCCTACCAGCTCTATGGTGGGCCATGTATCCTCATATTCTCCCACCAAAGGCACATGCGCCCACTGCTATTGGCAATGTGGATCATCACGGGCCACATAAGCAACTTCAAGTGGAGATGAGGATTATGTTGTTTGTGAGTCCATGTGCCTGTGGCTTGTGGCCCAAGGTGTCATCTCCTGGGCCTAGTGACTACATTCAAAATCATACTTCTCTCTTCTTTTTAAGACTGAGGGGCATCAACATGAACTTCCAGTAATGGAAATTTGAGTATAAAGTCCTATCCTACAAGAGGTGATATTTCAATTGAGCTTTCTGTGATCCGCTTGCCAGACCAAACTGCTAGACCATCGGCCACAGTCCAAGAATCTATATAATTACATAGGGATAATTCCAGGTATTTATGTGTGCAGTCAGTCACATCACACATAACTCGGACCACTGGCTGGATTTAGACGTGCCTTACTTCTTCCATCAAGGTCCTTCTGTGGAAATGCTATTGTTACCGAACCTGAAGTGAGTTCACTCACCCGTTGCACAGCAAGCCAATTTCTGACACCCAGTGTGGTGGAAGAAAGTAGGAATTTTATTTTTACACAGCGCTGAGCAAGGAGAGAGGGCAGCTAACGCTGAAATCCCAAACTCCCCGAAAAGCTAAGAGGAAGGGTTTTTATTTGGGGTTTTAGGTAAAGTTGCTGGTCAGCAGCTTTCCCACCAGCCTGTATCTCTTTGTGGGGAGGAGATGATCCAGGTGCTTGTCCTTGATGGTGTCAGTCTCCATGGAGGATAGTGGATTCTGGAGCCAGGAAGCCAGAGAGTAAGCAGGGAATGAGTGTTTTGGTTTTAACCCCATATATGCTGGGTTTAATGTGGGGAAACAGATATCAGGGTTGGTATCACTATACTCTTCCAGTCTCAGACTTTCTCAGCTGGGTGAGCAGCACCTTTAGCAAGATTCCAACCAGTGCTTTTTGAACTCGAACTCAAAGACTCACACAGTGGCATCCAAGTCTGTGTTGCTCGAGTTAGATTATCTTGTGAGGTGGTGTCCACCCCAGGGGAGAGGGGACTGTCACTTGCTTATGGATCCTATGAACCCATCCTGGGTAAAACCTTTTCTTCTCCTGAATATAACTATTTCCCTTTAATCGCCCCTTCCTTGTTTGAATATTTTCCTGACATCAGTCAAAATGTGATTGGGATCTCTGACCTCAGAGTTATTTGGTGACACTCAGTAGTGGTCTAATTCTAAACAGTGCCCGGTAGAAGACTAGTTAGCAATGGTCTTTCAGAGGGAGAGTGGTTGGGTAGCTGCTCCAAGCCACATCCACACCAAAAGCCCCATGGCAGAACTGAAGCATCTGGCTTCTCTCGGGGTCAGTCCTCATTCAGCATGCACTCCACCACCAACACTTCCGATTCCTCAGGGAGCACTGACTTGTAAGATCACAGCAGACAGTCTGGGCCAGGACTTGTGACTCTCAGCCAACACCTTCTGCTGTTCTTCCCTCTCCAAAACAGCCCTTTACCCGTGCCTGTTCTCTCATATGCAGTCCAAAAGGGCACCCAGATTTGGGTGAACTTCAATAATCTCATCAAGTCCTTGTGCTTCCTTTTTATCTCAGGGTGGACCCAGAGTTAACAGGGCTTTTTTAAAGAACTTTTCCATGTAATTCCAGAGCAAGATATAGTTAAGAATTTCACTTCTCAGGGTGGTGGGCCCTGGATTTTTTCCAGGTTGACTGGTTAATCTCCTAATATTGTGGGTTGCACTACCTTTTCCAAATTAGGCTTTTTTTTTTTTCAGTGCAGCCTAGTTTTATTATTTCATCATAGAATGAATCACAGAACACATGTAGTTGGTGGAGGCGTTCTTTTGTTTTTGTTTTTTCTGTCCTCCAGGGATCCTATACTTGGCATTAGTAAATCCAGATTAAAACCAAGCAAAGAATGAGAAGCAGGGTTGCCTTACCCTGCCCTGCTAGATGCCAGGGGCGGGATTTCCCTTTCACTCAGCCTTCCTGAGAACTATAATTCCTTAGGCAAGAATCTCTTACCTTCATATTATCCAGGAAGACAGACCTGACAGGGAAATCCTTCTCTTCTCCCACCTGAGCACTTCCTTCCGCTGCTCAAATCCTCCCTGTGTTCTGATGAGGTGTCTGCCTCCACCACTGCAAGGGCACGAACCATCACCACATTCAGAAGCAGTTACCCTGTGTTTTGAGGACACTGGGCAAGAGTTACGGGAAAGAATTCCCCTGGGGCTTGAACAGTATTAGTCATGAAAGAGATGTTTAGGGATATGGGCCATGCTGCGCCTGCACTGAGCACCGCATCCCAAGGGTCAGAGACACCATATTTTCTTTAATACATTTACGGTTTATTTTTGTGTTTGTGATACATGGAGTCTTCTAAGGTGAAAGTCAGCAAACTATGGCTCTTGGGCCACATCAGCCTGTGGTCTGTTTTTTTACTTCCCACAAACTAAGAATGGTTTTTACATTTTAAAAGGTTGTTTAAAAAAAGAATATGTGATAGCAACCACATGTGGCCCACAAAGCCTGAAATATTTTCTCTCTGGCCTTTCAGAGAAAAACTTTGCCAACCCATGCTCTAAGACACAGGGCCCAGGGAAGGGCTTCTTCCTGCGCAGGGCTCAGACGGTAGTCTCTACTACTTTTTCCACATCACCTCCAAGTGTCCAACACAGTGAGCCCAAACCCGCAGTCTTCTCTGTGGTATTGTAGCTCCCTCTGCTGGTCCAATGTTTCTCCAGTGCTGTGACAGGAAAAAAAAGTTCTTATCAATTTCACCCTCATTTTATTAATTGACTGATTGGTTGGTTAAATTCACTGAGCTAGTCTATCAGAATTTAAGGTACATTCACCATATCTCGCTGAGTTATATAAGTCTACACACCTCTCAAGGCTTGAAACCACTGATGGTGGCAGGCCAATTGTCCATCACAATCCCAGCCCCAGATGAAAGTGATGTGAACACAGGACCAATAGGAATGTCCTCACTTAACAGATACAAGAAGTAAAGGAGAGGTAAAAGTGAACAATGACTCTATTTTAAGGAAATGGTGGTAGCAGAAAAAGTAGAAAACCATGAGAAGAGATGGCAAGTTCAGTTTTCAACAGATTAGACCAATTTAAACTTCACCTTCCAGTATCATGGTAGTTTTTATTTATGTACTTATATATGCTTATATGTAAGTGAAATAAATGACAGGAATGATACAAGTGATGAGAGGGAGAAATTAGAATTATTTTGTTATTGTAAGGTGCTCACACTACCTATGAAGTGGTATAGTGTTATTTGAAAGTGGACTTAGATTAGCTGTAAATGTATGTGGCAAACTCTAGGGAAACCACTGAAAAGTAAGAAAAAGAAGTATAACTGGAGAGAAAATGGGATCATACAAAATGCTCAAGTAAAACCACAAAAAGCAGAAAAGGAGTGGAAGGCAGAAATAGGAACAAAGGATAAGGGTAACGAATAGAAAAGAGTAACAAATATAGTTGATATGAACCCAACTATTTCAATAGTCACTTTCAACATCAATAGTCTGAATGCATCAATGAAAAGGCAGAGAATGTCAGAGTGGATCAAAAAACAAGACCCAACTATATGATGTCTACAAGAAACCCACTTTAACTAGAAAGACACAGATGGATTAAAAGTAGGTGGATGGAGAAAGATATACCATGCTAACACAAATCGCAAGAAAGCGGGAGTCACTATGTTACCTGCAGAAAGAGAAGACTTGAAAGCAAGGAAACTTTTCAGGGATAAAATAGAATGTATAACATCCAAACCAGTAAAGTAAAACAGGAGAAGTAAAGCAAACTCTATCAGTCCAAGAGATCAAGGGCTGGCAGACTATAGTCCAGGAGCCAAATCTGGCCAGTTGCCTGTTTTCGTAGAGCCCACATGCTAAAAGTGGTTTTATACTTTAAATGGTTGAAAAAAAATCAAATTAAGAATAGTATTTTGTGACATGACAAAATTACATGAAATTCAAATTTCAGTGCCTGTAAATGAAGTTTTATTGGAACAAGCCAGGCTCATTTGCTTACTGCTCGCTTGGAAAAGTTTTGATAGAGCCCATATTGGCCACAAAGCTTAAAATATTCACTATCTGGTCCTTTACAGAAAAAAAAAGTGGCCAACTCCTGCAATAGAAAGTAGTTTCAATAGAAAGAAAACAGAAAAATAAAGCAGCAAGGTATTCGATACACTGCTGAGTGATGCTCGTATTGAGTCATCATCATCATCACTGTGATCAATAAATAATTTTGAAGGCAACTCCCTGAAAAACTTCCCATTAAGTGAAAATGTCCAACAGCTTGTTGGAAATCCACAGCTGGAAGAGGAGCGAGATCAGAGCTCTTCTTTCCTCGGTTCCTTTGGGGTCCAGCTTTGCCCCTGCACTGCCTCTGAATGTACCACCTAGGGCTGACCAGATCTAGAAGTGGGCTGCAGCAGCTGGGCCTGTCATGGTGGCCTGGGCTGGACTGGGGCCCACAGTCCTGCTGCAAGCTGTGAGGGGCCTGAGCTGCACTCTTCCTCTTCAGTTGCAGGGTGCCATCATGGTCGCTTCCTGTGTCCAGATTCTAGTGGGCTTCTCAGGCCTCATTGGCTTCCTCATGCGCTTCATTGGCCCCTTGACCATTGCTCCGACCATCTCCCTGGTGGCCCTGCCTCTCTTCGATTCTGCGGGCAATAATGCCGGGACCCACTGGGGGGTTGCTGCCATGTAAGTACTCTCTGGGCAGGGAGTGGCATCAAGTTCTCTTTGGTGGAAGATTACCCAGGAAGAATAGTAAGAGTGCTTGCTGTTGGCAAACTCTTGTGCTTTAGAAATACTTTCATGAGCATTATGATACCTTAAGAAGCAGGAAAACTGCTACTTCTAATTTATTACTCTTACTACTTATTACATTATTAGTACTCACAGATGGTGAGTTCATCATAGGCAGTGTATAAGAACACTTGATGTACTGTTCATGAAAAGTTGATACTGCTGGTCCCCTGCCTCCTAGGTTTTCATTGAGCAAATGTTTGTAAACTTCTTTCTGGCCCCCAAGAGGGCTACAAAGACATGGCCCCAGCTCTCAAGCATCTTGTAGTGTGTGGGAGAGAGACAAGACTGGGATCCACATACCTATGACACCAGGAGACAGTGATGAGAGTCGTAGAATGACATGCACGTTCAGGGGAGCGGGTGAGGACAGCCAGCTGGGAGGATCAGGAAGGCTCCCTGGAAAAAGAGGCTTTAAGCGTTTAAATGGAGCTTTGAATGGAGTTGGGGATGACACTGGACACTGTCATTCACTCTGCCTCTTGTGGTCTGACCACAAGGACCTGCAGAATGACCTGGGAGAGAAGGCCTTCTCTGCCTCTGGCCTCATTGGCCCCACCTGCTGGAACCATTGAGCTGCTGATCCCCAGGGACTAACAGCCTCCCTTCCCACTCCTCCCCCTCAGCCACCAGCAGCTTCTGGAAGACAACAGCCCACCCTTGCAGAGATGGCAGGATGCTGCCCGTGCTGCAGAGTGGGGTCTAGATGGGACCCTCCCAGCTTGGCCATGGCCCCGAATCCCAGAGACCTGTGGTAGCCCAGCTTTCAGGACCCTCACTCGGGATGAGCCCCAGCTCACCAGCTTGGGTGTGGTTTGTTTCTGTTTCAGGACCATCTTCCTCATCGTGCTGTTTTCTCAGTACCTGAAAAACGTCGCAGTGCCCATACCCATTTATGGACGAGAGAAGAAGGGTCACACCTCGAAGTTCTACCTGTTTCAGGTCTTCCCTGTAAGAAGCACTCCCCACCCCCTTTCATGCTGAGTTGACTCACCTGGAGAGTGAGGCACAGCCTCTCGCACTCCCAGATGGCCCCCAAAGCAAGTGCTCCCCCATCTGCAGTGGCCTCTCCTCCTCAGCCTTCCTTCATCCACCAGAGAAGAGAAGGAGGCCGAGAGAAGGCCGGCAGCCTATGGGGGCACTTCCTGACCCTTGGTGGAATGCCATCCCATGTCCTACCTCTATCCTTCTTTCCTCGGAGCAGAGAACCCTGCTCTAGGTCGCTGCTCTGGGCTCCAGTGTGGGACAGCCTTCTCACTTTCCCCGGGCCGTCCTCATAGCAAGGTCCCAAGAGACACAGCCAGCTTCACCGCTAATTGCACAAAACTTAGGACCAAGTTGCATAGATCAGGTTCTTCTCTGTGGCTCATGGGTAGTCCAAATACCCCCAGATAAGGATGGTACCTCCCTTTTCAGAGCTTTCCCTGTTGAAATCTCTTTGAACCACCCTGTCAAGTAAGTGTAGCTGTCACCTACACAAATATGTTTGCAGGTTTCATTTAACTGGAAACTACATTTGCATTGTAAAAAGATACTTCCACACAATCATCTCAATGCTCCTTCAACAACACTCTAGGCCAGTGGTTCTAAAATTCAATGTTTGTAAGAATCACTTGGGGACATAATTAAAAATACAGATTTCTGGGGTTCTGCCACCAGAGATTAAATATCAATATATCTGACGATTCTACTTGAAGGAATCCTGTTTCAGGCTCTGCAGAGCAATGTTGTCATTCCATTGTACAGATGAGGAAACTGAGGCTCAGAGTTTGATCCAAGGTCATGTGACCAACAATCAGTGGAAAGGGAGCCGGAGGGTAATCCTTCTGACCCAGGCTGTGCCCACTTTACCAGATGTTTCTGCCTCTGTGTGACACGAGGTCTCCCCATAGTTTATTTGCTACATTCCCTTCATGTGCTAATTATCCACTGACACACCAGATTGCTGTTGTCACTGGAGGGGTGAGTAACCCAACACGTCCTGATTTCAAAGAGCTTTCCTGAACTCCCTCCTTTACCCCGCTCCCTGGGAGGTGGTTGCCTGGGCCAGGTTGAGACCCGTGGTGAAGGGTGGCTCCTTCGGCAGGTGCTGCTGGCGCTCTGCATCTCATGGCTCCTCTGCTTCGTGCTCACAGTCACCAATGCCCTCCCCAAGGACCCCACAGCCTATGGGTACCAGGCCCGCACCAACACTGAAGCCAATGTCCTCAGCCAGGCGCCTTGGTTTCGCTTTCCTTACCCAGGTAATGACAAGATGAGCCCCTTCCTGCCTGGGACACATGATTCCCAGGACTGCCCATGGGGCCCAGGGCATGGGATGGAGAGCTGAATAGGGCCTGGGCTGGGGGGAATCTCCTCCAAGGGATCTTTCAAGGAGCAACAGGCCCTAGGGAGTCCAAATCAGAACCCTAAGAGAAGAAGAAGACCCTTAGATTATCCTAAGAATCCTTTGGGGGTGCTAGGCCAAAGGCTCCCACTCCCAGACCTACCTCTGAGCTGGCCGAACCACACGAGAGGCCTTGGACTGAATTAGGACATTTTTCAGGAGACAAGGTCAATGCCACTACTGGTCTCCTTTCCCTGAAGTTCTTGGCTCAAGGTGTATAAATAACCAGGTTCCAGGGATGGCTTGGCTACCCTCATGGACTGTGGTGCTAGGGCCTCCCTGAAGAAGAATCTCTGCTTCTAAACACTCCAAGGCCTCCTGGGAAGAGACCCTGTTGCTGGCACTTTCTGGGCACAGTGACCTCAAGGACAGGGCATCTGACCCTCCCTCAGGGAGGAATGGTAGGGCAGGATCTGAGCCAAAGCCTCTGGAGAGCTGTGGGGTTGGAGGACATGCCTGGGCTTTAAAGCCTTTCAAAGACCTCTCTGTCAAAGAAATTATTTGGGGTTCAGCAGCCTGTTGTCTTGTGGATTAGTATTCCCTCTGCATTGCCTTTCAGGACAGTGGGGCCTGCCCACCATCAGCCCGGCTGGGGTCTTTGGGATCATGGCAGGGGTGATCTCCTCGATGGTGGAGTCAGTAGGCGATTATTATGCCTGTGCCCGGCTGGTGGGGGCCCCACCCCCTCCGAAGCACGCCATCAACCGTGGCATCGGCATTGAGGGCCTTGGCTGCCTGCTGGCAGGGGCCTGGGGGTCAGGGAACGGCACCACCTCCTACAGCGAGAATGTCGGGGCTCTGGGGATCACCAAGGTAAGGCTGCTTGACAGTGGCTCCTGGGGCAGGCTGGGCACCTGAATCGGTCATCAGTGTATTAGTCTCTCAGTACTGATGTAACAAATTATCACAAACTTAGTGGTTTCAAAAACCCAAAGTTATTATCTTACTGATCTGGAGTTCAGAAGTCCAACATGGGTCTCACAGGGCTGTGTTCCTCTCTGGAAGCTCCAGGGGACAATCCATTTCCTTTCTTTTTCCATCATCTAGAAGCTTCCCACATTCCTTGGCTCAGGGCCCCCTTCCTCCATCTTCAAAACCAACAGTGTTGCATCTCTCTGACTCTTCTTCCATGGTCACATCTCCCTCTGATCACAGCCAGGAAAGATTCGCTGCTTATAAGGATTCTTGTAATTAGCCTGGGCCCACCTAGGTAATTCAGGATACTCTCTCCGTCTCAAAATACTTAGTTTCATCATAACTGCAAAGTCCTTTTGCCAAGCAAGGTAACATATTCACAGGTTAGAGATTAGGACATGGAATCTCTGAGGGGTCATTTCTCTGCCTACCATACTTGACCTTCCTTGGTCGTGGTGATTCCACAGGCAGAAAGTCTATCCTGGCACTGGCAGACATCAGTGGCTTTATGAGCACTGGAGAAATCCTTACTTTCTGTAGTTTAGGTGGGAGGTCCATTACCTCCAGCCTGACCCTGTGTCGCAGCTCCAAACCTGAATATTCAAAGGCCACCTGGTCATCTCTATCTGAACATCCCAAGGGCACACACTCAATATGGCCTCTGTGATGCCCAGTACATGCCCCGATCCTTACTTCTCCTCCTGGAAACCTTGTCTTATGGAGTCCACCCAAGTCATCTTAACTTCTTGCTGTTCTGCGTCCTCACTGTAGATTCCAGTTTCTCAACATGCCCGCTGTCCTTCCTGTTCTCTGTTCTCCATTCCCAGGGCCACAGCTTTATCATCTCGCATCTGGACACTGCAGTCTCACTAACAGTCTCCTTCTAAGGATCTTGCCCATCTCTAATCTAATTACCATATGGCTGCCCAAGGATCTTTCTAGAACTCAATTAGATTAGTCCCTGCTTAAAATCTTTTCATGGCTCCCAACTTTCCACAGGAGAACTCCATGAGGTCAGCAAGAATTCTTCAGGATGGTGCTCTCTAAGGTGATTTAGAAAAGAATAACATTATGATGTTGCTTTCCACATGCTTCAGGAGTCTTTGCAAGGGTCTCCAGCAGAAGTCCTATGAGCTCTGGAACATACAGTATCTCCCAGTCACATCCCCCAGCCTGCATTTTCTCATAGCGCCCTCAGTGGTTCTGATATGCAGGCAGGTGGCATCGCATCTTTCTAGCAGCAGATCTGTCCGCCTTTGTACCCTGCATGGCCTCTGGGACCCAGCAGGGGCTAAAGTCTGTGAGCAAACAGTGAGGCAGCACCCGCCCCTCCAGCAAGTCCTGTGTGCTGCGACACTGTGGACTCTTTGGTACTTTGGTTTCAAAACCTTTAGTGCAAGTGAGGGGAATGTTTTTCCACACGAGGGCCACTGAACCACACAGAAATATAGCCACGGCGGGCTATGTGAGTATAAAGCAGCGCATAGTCTTCCTGTTAAAGAGAACAAATCTGACGCAGAACAGAAAATTATATTCAATAAACAGAATAAACATTTCTTTGATGTATCATTTCTAAATTAAGGCCTTTAGAGGAGACAAAAAAAGCAGGAGAGAAACATACATATACACAGAGCAAGCTGTGAATCCAGCAGTAGACAGATTAACCCTGTTCTGGACTCACACCTCCTGCTTGTGGCCTTTTAAGATGTTGCTTTGTGGTACACCTGCAATGAAGAGCTCTGACCAATTCTTCGTCCTCTCCCTGTGTGTGTGTGTTTGGGCAGGGGTCGGGGTGGAATCTGACTGAAGGCCAGAGATCTCCCATTACTTCTGTAGGGACCCCCGTGCTCCCACCTCAGATGTCAATCCTGAGGCCAAAAGAGGCCCAGGCTGCATGATAAATTCAGTGGCAGCAGGATTAGGGATGACTGCCATCTTGATGAGATCATCAGCATATCCAAAGGGCGCTGGTTGAACCTGACAAACTGATGTATTGTGCTTGGATCCATGCCCTTGTTCCCACAGTGCATTGTTAGGGTTGTAAGCAGAACAAAGCAAAAAGTTCTTCTGATGTGGTGAATTCTTACCACATCTCTTTTAATGAAGACATTAAATAAATAAGCTCTTAGACTAGAAAGAAAAATAAGCAGAGGCATAATCTGCTACTCTATCAGTACCTTCATGGACTTCAAGCAGTTGACATTAGTGTATCTTTTAAAAAAATATTTTTAATTGTGGTTAAAGATGCATAACATAAAATCTACCATCTTAACCATTTTAAGTGTTCGGTTCAGTAGTGTTAAGTATGTTTATTTACTATACTATGCTATATAATATGCTATAATAATATATAATAATATGCTCCACTCTATACTTGTGCAACAGATCTGCAGAACTTTTCATCTTACAAAACTGAAACTACATTAGAGTAACTTTTAAGGACTGAGAGTAGACAAAATGGAAGAGAAAGGTTCAGGAACTATCTACATGTATTCACTGACTGCAGACTCAGGATGGGATATTCAGACAGTTGCAGTACAGCTCTGACTTTTGAGGATGCTGCTGAATGCCTCAAGGTCAGAGGTCATTTTTATCTCACTGGTAGTAGCTGTCACTCAAACCACAGGTATAAACCTTGACTAGAACCACAATCAGTAATGTCCAGCAGTGTGACAACTGTGTGCACCTGGCACTGGGGTGAGCTCCCTGATGGGATGGGATGTCGACCATAGCCCATGATCCTCACAACAGTGTGTTTGTTTCATTTTTTTAACCTTTGTAGAAACTTATTTTAAGATCTGCTATAAGGGGGTGAACCATACTTCCTTAGCATTCCCAAACTCCTAGCTACTCGAAAAACTCCATGCAAACCAGGTAATAGCAATCAGTAGTGGCATTAGTGCAATTGATCCTCTGGAGAAGCGAACTAGGAAAAAACTCACCTGTAAGACTCTTGATAGGACTGGTTATTGCTGTATAATACCATGGGAGGGGGCCTCGTCTTAGTTTTGTATCCTAAGTGAACCCCCATAGAGATTAAGGAGAAATCATAGTTTATACATATTCCATAATAATTGCTAGCTGAGAAAATCTAGTTTGTCCTAACTGAGGAATGTATCAATTAACAATAATGAAGTGACTTTTATAGAGGGAACTCTCTGAAATGTAAATCACTTCCTGTCACCACCCTGCTTAACACACCCTACTGAGCGTTTCCTTTGTCTTTGGATTTTTCATTTTTAATTGCGGTAAAGTACACATAACACAAGTTACCATCGTAACCACTCCTAAGTGTACAGTTCAGTAGAGTTACATACGTTCAAATTGTCGTGCAGCCAATCTCCAGAGCTCTTTTCATCTGAACTCTGAACCAGTTGAACAACTCCGTATTCCCCTCCCCCAGCCCCTCAACCACCATTCTAGTTTGTTTCTATGAATTTGACTGTTGTAGGTACCTCATATAAGTGGAATCATACAGTATCTGTCTTTTTGCGTCTGGCTTATTTCACTTAACATAACTCCTCAATGTTCATCCACCTTGTGGCATGTGTCAGAATTTCCTTCCTTTTTAAGGCTCACTAATATTCCATTGTAGATACCTTCCACGTTTGCTTCTGCCCTGTCTTTGGATTTTATTCTAACTCCTTTCTCTGGCCCTTAAAGCCCTTCATAACAGAGGCTTTGCCTTGCTCTCCGTCCCGTCTCCTCTCTCTCCTTGTTTCTCTGTGCTCTAGGCGCACTGATTTTCCTTTTATTGCCCCCCCCGCCCAGCTGTATTGAGATATACTTGACATACAACATTGTGTAAGTTTAAGGTGTACGATGTGTTTATTTGCTACACTCACATGCTGACATATGATGACAACCTTTAGCTAATGCCTCCATCACATTACCTAATTACCACTTTTTTGTGGTGAGAACATGTAAGATCTACTCTCAGGAACTTTCAAGTATATAATACACTATTGTTAACTAGAATCACAATGCCATACGTTAGGTCCCCAGAACTTATTCATCTTCTAACTGGAAATTGTACTCTTTGGAAAACATTTCCTCCTATCCCCCACCCCACATCTCC
The DNA here is from genome assembly GCF_021613505.1 of Equus quagga. Taxonomy (NCBI): domain Eukaryota; kingdom Metazoa; phylum Chordata; class Mammalia; order Perissodactyla; family Equidae; genus Equus; species Equus quagga. The sequence continues at coordinate 113,948,418 of NC_060274.1, read as the reverse complement.
TGGTAACCATCATTCTACTCTCTATTTCCACAAGTTTAGCTTTTTTAGATTGCACACATAAATGATATCATACAGTACTTATCTTTCTCTGTCTGACTTCTTTCACTTAGCATAATGCCCTCAAGGTCCATCCATGTTGTCACAAATGGCAGGATTTTCTTTGTATATTATGGCTGAATAATATTCCACTGTGTATATATATAACACATTTTCTTTATCCATTCATCCATCGATGGACACTTAGGTTGTCCATATCTTGGCTATTGTCGAGAATGCGACCATGAACATGAGGGTACATATACCTTTTCCAGCTAGTGTTTTCATTTTCTTCAGATAAATACCCAGAAGGGGTATTGCTGGATCATATAGTAGTTCTATTTTAAATTTTTAAGGAACCTCCATACTGGTTTCCACAGTGGCTGCATGAATTTACATTCCCATCAACAGTGTACAAGTATTCCCTTTTCTCCATATCCTCATTAATGTTTGTTATCTCTTGTCTTTTTGATGATAACCATTCTAACATGTGTGAGATAATATCTTATTGTGGTTTTGATTTGTGTTTCCCTGATGATTAGTGATGTTGAGCATCTTTTCATGCACCTCTTGGCCATTTGTATATCTTCTTGGTAAAAATGTCCATTTTTTAATCATTTATCATTTTTGTTGTTGTTATTACTGAGTTGTATGAGGTCTTTATACGTTTGGATATTAAACCCTTATCTTATATATGGTTTGCAAATATTTTTTCCCCTTCCATAGATTGCCTTTTCATTTTGTTGATTGTTTCTTTTGCTGTGCAGAAGCTTTTTAGTTCGATCTAGTCCCACTTCTTGATTTTTGCTTTTGTTGCTTGTGCTTTTGCTATCATATCCACAGAATTACTGCCAAAACCAATGTCAAGGAGATTTTTCCCTACACTTTCTTCTAGGAGGTTTATGATTTCAGGTCTTACATTCAAGTCTTTAATCTATGTCAAGTTAAATTTTGTGAGTGGTGTAAGATAGGGATCCAATTTCATGTTTCTGTGTGTGGTTATCCAGTTTTCCCAAAACCATTTATGGAAGAGACTATCCTTTCCCCATTGAGTATTCTTGGCTCCCTTATCAAATATAAGTTGACTGTATAAGGCAGGGGTGATCTGTGGACTCTTGATTCTGTTCCATTGGTCTATGTGTCTATTTTTATGCCAGTACCCTACTGTTTTCCTTACTATAGCTTTGCAGATAGATAGTTTGAAATGAGGAATTGTGATGCCTCTAGCTTTATTCTTCTTTCTCAGGATGGCTTTGGCTATTCAGCGTCTTTTCTGATTACACATGAATTTTAGGATTGTTTACTCTATTTTTGTGGAAAATGCCATTGGAATTGTAATAGGGATTGCATTTACTCTAAAGATGGCTTTGGGTAGTTTTGGCATTTTAATGATATTAATTTTTCACATCCATGAACATGGGCTATTTTTCCATTTACTTGTGTCTTCTTCAATTTCTTTCCTCAGAGTCTTATAGTTCTTAGGGTACAGATCTTTCATTTCCTTGATCAAATTTATCCCTAAGTGTTTTATTGTTTTTAATGATATTGTGAGAAGACTGTTTTCTTTATTTATTTTTCAGAATTTTGTTATTGTACAGAAATGCAACTGAGTTTTGTATGTTGGTTTTTGTACCTGAAACTTTACTGGTTTGTTGATTAGTTCTAAAAGTTACTTGGTTGAGTCTTTTTTGCACATTTTCTACACATAGGATGATATCATCTGCAAATAAAGACAGTTTTACTTCTTCCTTTCTGATTTGGATGGCTTTTATTTATTTATCTTACCTGATTGCTCTAGCTGGGACTTCCAGTTCTATGTTGCACTCCTATGTTGAATAGGAGTAGTGAAAGTGGACACCCTTGTCTTGTTCCTGATCTTAGAGGAAAACCTTTCAACCTTTCACTGTTGAGTATGATGTTAACTGTGGGTTTGTCATATATGCTTTTTATTGTGTTGAGGCATATTCCTTCTATACCCAATTTGTTGAGAGTTTTATCATAAAAGAATGTTGAATTTTCTCCAAGGCTCTTTCTGCATCCATTGAGATGATTGATTGTATTATTTTTATCTTTCTATTAGTGTGGTATATCACATTGATTTGCAGATGTTAAACCATCGTTGTATCGCTGGAATAAATCCCACTTGATCATGGTGTATGATCCTTTTAATGTGCTGTTGAATTTGGTTCACTAATATCTTTTTGAGAATTTTTGCATCTATATTCATCGAGGAGATTGGTCTGTAGTTTTCTTCTCTTGTAGTGTCCTTATCTGGCTTTGGTATCAGGGTAATGATGGCCTCATACAATGAGTTTCTGAAGTAAGTATAACTAATCCCATTTGGTAACTTTGGAGGCTGACATTTGGAGAGGTTAGGTAATGTACCCAAAGTCACACAGCTAGTTAGAGGCAGAGCTGTAATTGGCTTCCAAACCTCCATTCTTAAGCATTGGACCACTGCCTCCCAAGAGAGACTTTTTGCCCTGCTGTAAAGGCTTCTTACAGGAGGAGCATTTGAGTTGGGACTTGAAGACAAGTGTGAGAACAGCAGAGTGGAGAGGTGAGAGCACAGCCTTGGATCCAAGGTCATGCCCTCATCCTTTCCCAAACCCCATGTGGGAGCAGAGGGGGGCCATTTTGGGGTTAGGTGATGCTGTTCCTGCAAGTCCACTGGAGCAATGTTCGAGGTGCCCCTGAAGCAGGGCAGAGGCCTCTGGGGCATGTGGCCTGGCTGGTGCTGAGCTCTTTGTCCCCCATTTCATTGAGCACTGCAGGTGGGGAGCAGGATGGTGATTGTCGCTGCAGGCTGCGTACTGCTCGTGATGGGAGTATTTGGGAAGATTGGGGCTGCATTTGCAACCATCCCAACACCTGTGATTGGAGGCATGTTCCTGGTGATGTTCGGGGTCATCGCTGCTGTGGGGATTTCCAGTCTGCAGGTGAGGCGAGGCACTTTTGGAAAAGCAACAGCCTTGCATGCCCTGAAAGGAGCCCATGGGGACTGAGATGAATGGAACAGGGCTGGGGCAGGGGAGAAGTAGGAGAAGGGGTTCCTTGGTTCCTGAAACTACACTGGCCCCCAGATGGAAGAAATAAATAGCCAGAAGCATCCAAACTTCTGAAAAACAGAGATTGCATCAGCTTGAATTGGATTATGTAAACCACTCAACTCCCAAGGTCAAGTGGGAATTGGGCCCTGGCTTGCCTACCCAGAGAATGTGTCACTCTGAGTCCAGCCTCCCTCCCTACCTCTGGTGGTGTTGGGAGGGGAGGAGGCATTAGAGGGGTGTTAGATTGATGTGCAGTACAGGTGCTGATGGTTCTGGGCTGCCACGGGGGCCTCTCTCCTGCAGTACGTGGACATGAACTCGTCCAGGAACATTTTTGTCTTTGGCTTCTCCATCTTCTGTGGGCTTACCGTTCCCAACTGGGTGAACAAGAACCCTGAGATGCTCCAAACAGGTGATTCTCCATCCTCTAGACTGTGACCACTCCAAGGGCAGATCCAGTGGGGCCCTTTGTCCCTGGGAATCCCTGTCGCTTTTGTCTCCACTCTAGGGATTCTCCAACTGGACCAGGTCTTCCAGGTGCTGCTGACCACAAGCATGTTTGTAGGTGGATTTCTGGGCTTTCTACTGGACAACACCATCCCAGGTAAGGCTCACCTTTGCTCTATAAGCCAGCAGTTTGGGTAGATGGTCAGCATTTGGGCCACCCACATTGCTTCTCTGCCCCTGATTACCATGTCAGGCTGGCCACAGTGTACCTTGAGGAGGCCCCAGGGAGGAAGGGTGGTGCTGGTGTTTATTAGGTTTCTATGGTTGCCATAACAAAATACCACAGACTGGGGGGCTTACACAACTGAAATGTATTTTCTCACAGTCTGGAGGCTGGAAGTCTTTGATCAAGGTATAGGAAAGGTTGATTTCTCCTGACACCTCTTTCCTTCCTTACAGATGGCCACCTTCTTGCTGTGTCCTCACATCCCTTTTCCTCTGTGTATGTGCATCCCTGGTGTCTCTCTCTGTGTTCTAATCTCCTCTTCTTAGAAAGACACCAGTCTGATTATATTAGGGCCCACTCTGAAGACCACATCTTTAACTTAATTACGTCTTTGAAGGTCCTATCTCCACACACAGTCACATTCTGAAGTATGGGGCATTAAGGCTTCAACATATGACTTTTGGGAGGATGTGATTCAGACCATAACAGGGCCCTAAGCTGAGAAATACACCAGAAGCAAAAAGAAAAAGACACAAGCTCACCCCTAGAGCCTGCAGTCTAGTTGGTGAGGGAGAGAACACATCCGTTCATTCATTCATTCATTCATTCATATTTTCATTAAAAACCCATTGAGCACTTGCTGTATTCCAGATGCTATTTACTGAGAATACAAAGAGCAGAAAGACATGCCCCTGCCTTCAGAAACCCACAGGCTAATAGGGGAGAGAGACAAGAAAACAGACAGTTATAGCCAGTCCTGATGGCCTAGTGGTTAAAGTTCAGTGCTCACTGCTCTGGTGGCCCGGGTTCACTTCTTGGTTGCGGAACCACACTGCCTATCTGTCAGTTGCCATGCTGTGGCAATGGCTCACGTAGAAGAACTAGAATGACTTACAACTAGGATGTGCAACTATGCACTGGGGCTTTGGGAAGGAAAAGAGAAAAATAGGAAGATTGGCAAGAGATGTTAGCTCTGGGCGAATCTTTCCCTGCAAAAAAATAAAAGAAAGAAGAAGAAAACAGACAATTATAGTACACGTTAATAACTGTGATGGTGAGCCAAATGAGTCTATGAGTGCTGAGGACGTTGAAAGTGAAGAGTGCAGAGCTGCCATCACTGACGGCTTTCAGTCCTCCCTTCTGGATCCTCCTACGGCCTCTTGACAGGCCCTCTAGGATAGCCCCTGCCTCATGGTATTCTGTTTTCCACATTTCTTCTCTCTACCACATGTAAAATGCATCTTCATTTCAGAAACATTAAATGTGGAAAGGCCCACTCCTGAAGATGAGGACAGGATGGTGTTTCATATAAGGTTGTGCCCCGGAGCTCTGGACCACATCAGCCCCATAGGGGGTGCTCCAGGGATGCTTGATGAACTGAGCTGTGATTCTTGAGATGGGCTTGGAGGAGGAGGAGGAGGCCTTTTTGGCAGGTGGTGGGCAATGAGAGGAGACCTCATGAGTGCTTACAGAGGGTGCCGGAGGCTCCCTCCAGACCACCTCCGCCCAGCTCCAACAGGGCCTAGTCTTGACTGCTCACTGTCTCCTATTAGGAAGTCCAGAGGAGAGAGGCCTCCTGACATGGAATCAAATCCACGAGGAGTCTGAGGAGACTGCGAAGGTGTCAGAGGTCTACGGCCTCCCCTGTGGGATTGGCACAAAGTTCTGCACTTCCTCCTATACCCGGTACCTCCCCTTCTGTCCCAGACCGGAACATCATGAGAAAGGTGAGGTGGGAGCGTGCCAGCTTACCCTCTGCTCCCAGGATTCCTCAGGAGAGTGCCTCAAAGGTGCCACAGAAACCAGGATGTAAGGAGAACTCTCTGCATTGTGGGTGGGAATGTAAATTGGTAAAACCACAATGGAAAACAGTATGGAGTTTCCTCAGAAATTTAAAAACAGAACTACCACATGATCCAGCAATTCCACTTCTGGGTATTTATCTGAGGAAAATGAAAACACTAATTCGAAAAGATATATACATGCCCATGTTCACTGCAGCATTGTTTACAATAGCCAAGATAGGGAAAAAACCTAAGTGTCCAGTGATGGATGAATGGATAAAGATAATGTGGTATATATATATATATATACATACATATACACAATGGAATATTATTCAGCCATAAAAAAGAATGAAATATTGCAATTTGTGACAACATGGATGGACCTTGAGGGCATTATGCTAAGTGAAATAAGTCAGAGACTTCTGCCCTTGTGTAGCCAGAGGTGTGGCTACAGTGTCCAAATTCCCTGCTGAGCCACTCAGGAGATCTCTGTGGAATTGGTTAGGCCCCTTTTGATTGGAAATGAGAAAAGTGTAAGTCATACAATAGGAGATGGGATTTATTGGTTCTTGTAACTGGAAAGGAAGGACACTGGGAGAGCTTACAAAACCATCCGATGAATCGTATGAACCAGAGCCTTAAGGATGAGAACTGATGTGTTCTTTCTCTATCTCTGTCTCTTTTTCTCTCTGTCTCTGTCTCTGTCTCTATCTCTCTCCCTCTCTCTCATACACACACACACACACTCTGTCCATCTCCCATCACTGCTTCCCCTTGCCCATTAGCCTCATTCTCTCCCACTGCAACTGAGGACGATGGTCACACACCACCCACATCTGCATCCTTCCCCTGTTACTGCCAAGGCAAAAGGAAGAGAGCCTTCCCCACTGGCTCTACCAGAAACATCCCAGGGAGGACTATGGTATCTCAGGGTATCCTATGCAAAGAAATTTCCTAAGTGCCAAGTTTGAAGACTTGATCTTAATTGTCCCTGTATTAGTTTCCTAGGGCAGCTGTGACAAATTACCAAACACTTAGTGCCTTAAAACAACACATATTTATTCTCTTATAGTTTTTGAGGTCAGAAATCTGGAATGAGTCTCACAGGGCTAAAATCAAGGTGTCTGCAGGGCTGACTCCTCTGGAGGTTCCAAGGTAAAATGTATTTCCTTGCCTTTTCTAGCTTCTAGAGTTGGCCCATATTTCTTGCCTCATGGCCTCTTCCTCGTCTTTAATGCTGTAGGGCCATAGTCTACATGACATATAGCAACCATGTGTCCTTCTGACCCTCTTCTGGGAAGGATGCCAACCCTCTTGGGTTTGTAATGATCCAGGGCCTTGCTGACCCAGATCCTAACTTATTTCACTCAAAGAACATCACATCTTGAAGGACACAGAGCCCTTTCACGTGAGCTACTCTTCTTGTGAACACTGGTTGTACCAAGGACAGTCTCTCTTGGCAAGCATGTACTCTTTATTCCTCTGCATATGTAAACAACCCCATTGCTGCCTTCAGTAGCAGGTACACAACTCCATTCAGCCGTCCACCACTAGACACTCCCTGTAGGGAAATCCCATTAAACCCTTATGTCTCATACACCACCTCTGGGTCTTTTCTTTGGTCTCTCCGCAACCTATTTCACACTGCTGGCACAACGGGCATGTGGCCAGACACTTGGTGAACCAGCCAGGAGACCGAGGAAAACTCTTTGATCGCTGAGATTATGGGCGACAGAAAGGGGAAATCCTGGCTTGGCTGGTGTCCTCAGTATAGGGGCTGTTTGCCACCATCCTGGATGGATGGGGCCCACTGCATGAGTACAAAAAATGTCAACGGACCTAGAGGAAGATGCTACAGCTGTGAGGAGGCCCTTCCCCACCATGGGTTGGCTCACAACTGAAGCCAAGATGGAAGCAAAAGTAAAACAGTTGCAGGAGAAAGTGCTTGCTCTTAGAGGAGCACGGTCTGACTGGCACTTGGGCACCAGACCTGCTGCCCTCAGGAGCCACTGGAGCTGCCTGGTGGCAGGGTGCTGAGATCAGTGGCCAGGTAACAGAGGGATCGGCTGTGGGGGGGCCGCCTCCCGCCCTCTGCTGGAGCACCACCACCGCGAACCCGGGGGGAAACAGATAGGGCCAGGTGGAGGAGAGTGAGGGCTACTGGGCCTGCTGTGTAGCTGCTTCCAGCTCCTTGGCTGCTCCTACTCCAAGCCTTGCTGGCTGCCCACCCTGAGGGCTCTGAGCAGCTGCTGCAACCAGTGAGGCTCCTGGGGTGGTTTCACGTCTCTGGGATACTGGAGTGGAAGGTATTTTGCTGTCAGGAGTAGAGATGAGCAAAGATCTAACAGTCTCCCTCTTGACTTGGTTAATGGCTGCCTGTAAGGGGGCATGGCTTAATGAGGGGGACATACCAAGGCCTCTCCTCTGGTGGCAGCAGGCATCCCTCTGGAGGAAATTGATAAGCAACCAAATGCTGTTCTGGTGGCTTTGTGGCAGAAGCTGGAGCCACAAAAGATTCACAAGGCCACCAACAGAGGGCCCCAAACCAATAGCACCCTGAGTGACAGCCTGGGAACACCCTAGCTCCTTTGACTGGGGGAAGGCCAAGGGACTCGACCCACTCCTGCAATGCCGTGCAGGTGGTTCGGATATCAGGGTACTGGAGGCCACATGTGGAGATAACAAATATCGGTCTACTAAAAATAAACAGATGGTCTTAGCATTGGTGGATACAGGAGCAAAATACTGATTTATGGAAATCCACCCCATTTTGATGGCCCTATTTCTATCATAGATGGTTATGGTGGGGGCAAAGTCAAGGTAAAATTGATGGTGCTGGTGCTTCAGATAGGGAGTCTCCTGCCAAAACTGTATACCATGTATGTTGCCCCCATACCCTATACTTCCTGCGTATGGATGTCCTTACTGGCCTGACCCATTATACTGATGATGTTGTGTTAACCTCTGAGTCTTTTTCAGACCTCCAGGAAGGCTCCTGCTCACTTGTTGCCCACCTATGCCAATGAGGATGGGCGGTGAATGGCAATAAATTACAAGGGCCTGGGTTATCTGTCAAATAGTTGAGTGTTGTCTGATTGGGTAAGACCAGAGTGATTCCTGCTGATGTTATAGTTAAGATATAGGCTTTCCCTACACCCAATACCCCAAAGCAACTACAGACCTTTCTAGGCTTATTAAGTTACTGGTGCCCTTTCGTTTCTCATTTAGCCCAACTACTCTGTGCTCTCTATCAGCTCGTGAGAAAGGGTATTATCTGGGACTGGGGGACCACCGATCAGGAAGCCTTCACCCAAGCCAAAATAGCAGTAAAACAAACTCAGCCTTTGGGTGTTTTGAACAGGGACAACTGTGTGAATTGGATGTTTCCAGTTACCCAGAGGGGTTTGGATGCAGTCTCTGACAGGGCCAAGGCGATAAACGAGTTCCCCTTGGCTTCGGGTCCCAATTGTGGAAAGGGGCTAAAGACCAATACAGTGCCCTGGAACAATTATTTGCTGCTGACTTGGCCCTCCTGCAGGTGGAGCCCATGACCCATTCCCTGCTGGTCACAGTCTGTACTCATCTGCCCATTGCAGGGTGGCTGTGGGATGTTTTCAAAAAGCCCCCCTCAGGAATGGCTCAAACACAGACATTGGCAAAGTAGCATGCATACTTACAACAATCAGGGACCCTGACCAATAGTCCCCTAAGTGCAGAATTCCATGCCATCCCAGGACCAGTAACATATACCACAGAGAAAACAACCCCATTGGATGAGGTGTCCATGCCTGAAAACCTGCCAAATGTACGGGAAGGCAGAGGACCATCCTGGCAGAGGCCTAGTATATGGATGGCTCTGCAGTGGGCAACCCCCCTCAGTGGATGGCAGGGGCCATCCAGCCTTTAACCAACAGCATGTGGTTGGATTCTGGCTCTGGGTACAGTAGCCAGTGGGCTGAATTGTGGGCTGCCTGGATGGTATTGACTCAAGAACCCAATCCAGTGTATCTGTGTGTGGACAGTTGGACAGTCTACAAGGGGCTCACCCTATGGATGGCCCAATGGGCATGACAAACATGGACTATCAATGGTTGCCCATTGTGGAGGGAAGGGCTCTGAAATGATATCTGGCAGTGGGTCCTGGAAGAAGCACCAGCCAAGAGAGTGGCAGAATGGTTACACAAGGAGACTGACATAAAGGACAAAGGACTCTATGGGCTATTGCCAAGGCCTGGGGCCTCCCCTTACGCTAAGCTGATGTGGTACAGGCATGCCCTTCTTGTTCCTTGCACAGACCCTGGGCCATTCCCAAGAATGTGGACCAAATCACAGAGGCAACCAACCTGCTCAATGCTGGCAGGTGGACTATGTTGGGCTCTTGCCTTCCTCTGATGGCAGCCAGTATGCCCTTACTTGTGTGGACATGTATACAGGACTGCTGCAGGCATACCCCAGCAAGAGGACCACCCAAAAGACCACCATAAGAGGCCTAGAACACCTCTGTGCCACTTATGGTATCCCCACGGACATCAACAGTGACCAAGGTACACATTTTACTGGCCACCAGGTACAAACATGGGCTGACCAAATTAACATACATTGGCAGTTCCACCTGCCATACAATCCCACAGCCACCAGGCTGGAGGAATGAATGAACGGCTTGCTGAAACAACAACCAAGGACAGAAGACAGGACCCTAGCTCACTGGACAAGATGCTTAACAACTGCAATTTGTCAACTGAATGAACATGAAAGACATACGTGACCCAGTGCATATCAGATGTTGATGCAAGGACTTGATGTGACAGTACATCTCCAGACAAGAGCCCACCAAGCGGAAAAACTACATCCACAGTTAGGCACTCAAAAAAACTTGCTTTTGCCTCTGCCACAAGAACTCCCTACTGGTACCCATGTGGTAACTTGGCCCTGGGACTGCAGGTTTGGCCCTGCTGGTGTGGTTGCTTAGCCCCTTGGGGGACAGGCTTAAAACAGGATATCATGGTAATACCCTTTATTGTGTTGAGGCCACCCAAAATGTCCAAACTCTCTAATCCAGAGACTCCAATTCCCCAAGGCACTTTCATTCTTTCCCTCTGGTGTGATGTTCCTCCCTTATCTCATACCACTCCAACCGCGTGTGTCTTCTTGGATGATCATGACCTCCCTGTTTTAGTTCCCAGTGAATGTCTTACTTTTGTCCTTAGGACAACATCTCCCAACCTCTTTGCTGATTGGGCATACACCATTGCTGACATACAAAATTGCTCCACCTGCTGGGAATGCAGCCAACTGCCTCTCTCTTCCACCACAGAATTACCATGGAGGAGAGTGTTCTTTGGCATTCTTGCCTTTTTGGTATTACTTTTATTTTCTTGCTATGCTCTCTATTGCTGTTGTGATATATGGTTACAATGTTCTATGTGTCTGGCTCAAGGGTATCCGCGGAAGAATGGCGCGTTAAGATTGTAAGGGCCATTCAGACACAAGGGGGTGGAGTGTAGGGCCGTGGCCTATGTGCCCTATAGCAACCATGTGTCCTTCTGGCCCCCTTCTGGGCAGTACACCAACCATCAGAGATTTGTAATGATCCAGGGCCTGGCCAGCCCAGATCTTAACTTATTTCACTCAAAGAACATCATGTCTTGAAGGAACACGGAACCCTTCCACATGAGCTACTCTTCTTGGGAATGCTGATCGTACCAAGGACAGTCCCTCTTGGCAAGCACATAGTCTTTATTTCCATGCCTATATAAGCAACCCCCTCTCTGCCCATGGTAGCGGGTGCACAACTCTGTCCAGCCGGCTGCCACTGGACACTCCTTGTAAGTAAATCCCAATAAACCCTTATGTCTCTTATACTGTCTCTGGGTCTTTCCTTCGGTCTCTCCACAACCTATCCCGCACTGCTTGCACAACTGGGCATGCAGCCAGAAAAGAGTGTCTCTCTCCAACCTCTGCTTCCATCTTCCCATCTTCTTCTCTCTCCTTTGACCTTCTTGCCTCATTCTTATAAAGACACTGTGATTACATTAAGGGCCTGCCCATTTGATCCAGGATTATCTCCCCATCTCAAGATCCTTAGCTTAGTCACAGCTACAAAGTCCCTTTGCCATGTAAGATGACACTTACAGGTGCTAGTGATTAGGACATGGATAGCTTTGGGAACCATTATTCAGCTTACTATCATCCCTAATTAAAAATCCTATCATACTGATTTTATAGTATGGCAGCTGTTCCTTAAGAGTATGAGCCTGAAGTCCCTGCCACCCTGGGGGAAACTGATATGCACAGAGATCAAAGCCTTTACAAATCTGCTTCATTGACTACATTTTCTCCCTGTGAAGCCAAGTCAGTTCCCACTGGCCATATGGTTTTCTGGTCACCTTGTCACTTCCACACTTCTAAAAACACCCGCTGGAGTTAACACGGAAGGTGTCCCCCTTTCGTATAACCTTAGTTGATGAAAAGTCATATGTTGTTTTTTCACCATTTGCCTGTGAAGTTTTTAAACCAATTCTGCTCTTTTGAACAGTTTTTCATTCCTAAGATACACATGTATACAATATACATCCTTGTGTTAATGTTATAAGTATCGAATCTGTTTGTTCTTAGAAGACATTTTGCAGTCTTAGCCTGTGAAAAACTGATGATATTCTTTACAAAATCTGTGATGAGCCTCTACACATTTTCTTTTTTGCTGTAATTAGATAACATACTCAAATGAAATGTAACCTTTGTAAAACTCTACCAGAAGTTGATTAACAAACAGAAATTAACACTTTATTTTAGGATAGCGAGAATGGGGAGGAATTTTATTTCCACTTCCTTCAGGACATCTCCACTCTACTTCTGCTTTGAACCTCGTGCCATCAGACTTTCTGCCTGTGCCCCTTTTTGTTGATGGCATCTCCAGACCCTGGTTACTAAACCCCCTTCCTTGAGGATGTCAGTGCATTGGGTACTGTCTCTCCAACAGTCCTCTGTCTTAATAATTGATGACTTCATATCTGTATAGCTCATCCTTCCTCCACCCTGGCCTCTTGTTCCTCCTCCAATAACCTGGTCCTTCACACCATCTCAGCAGCTCATTCCCGTGGCCACGTTCTAGTCTAGACCTTGCGATCTACTTCCTACAGTCTCATTTTCAAGCAATCTCTGACCACTTCCTCCTATTTTTCTGGCTCACTACCTCTAGTCCCTCAAGTCCAATGACCCTTTAATTGGCCAAGATCTGAGTCTACTGTCCTCCCACCCCCTTCTTGTCTTCTCCTCCCTCCTCGCTCAGCTTCAATTCCCTGGTCAATCATAATCATCACTTTCTTGCATCCTTAACGCCCTTGGTCTGCTCTCTCTTCATCACACTGTCTTGGCAAAACCTTAATGCTGATCAAAAACAACCTTCACCTTCTCTGTGCCTGCACCCATGCAGCTGAACTGCATTGATTGCTCTTATCTTAGATTCATGACCATGAACTTCACGTGGGTCCTCAATGCTGCCTGGCAGTCATGCTACCTTTCCCAAGTCCATTTGTTCTCTCTTTTTCCTCACTTAAGCAGCTCCTTCTACCTCTGTCCTCATCCTGATTCTCAGCTTCCTGTTTCACTGAGAGATCTGTGGGGTTGAAATCAGCAGCATCCGCATCTCTCCATCTACCAGCTTCTGCACCCTTATCCTTGGTTTTCCCTCCTGTTACAGTGAATGGACCATATGGTTCTTCTCTAGAGCTGATTCCCTCCCTTTGTGCTCCAGAGCCCATCCCTTCATTCCTACTCAAGGATTCACTGCAGCAAAAAAATTAAATTCTCCCCTTTTCCTCTTGCATCATAAAATTTTCTCTTTCTTTTAATAATTTATGTCAGTATATACACCTGATTTTATTAGTATTATCTTAAATAAAGTCTAATTTTGTGAATGTGTGATATGGTGGGCTTAAAGAGGTAGGGTCTGCCTATATAACGTGCTGTAATAAATATTCTGTGGATCCAGGAGCTAGGCTTTGCTCTAGGGGAGCCCAGATGTCTCCCGAACCAAGAGTCGTCACATCCCCTCTTCTGGCCTTCTGTTCTTCAAATCCTGTCCAATTCTGCCATTGGATTTTATAGAGAAGGCACTGAAGCAAAGCAAAGACATTATTTGATGGGCTATAGCTTACGCAGTTGCCTTATTTGGGAAAGCCTAATTGGCTATTTGGGATGGGTTGTTCTTTTTTTTTTTTAACTATTTTATTGTGGTCATATTGGCTTATAACATTGAATAAATTTCAGGTGTACATTATTATATATCAGTTTCTGTATAGACTGCATCGTGCTCACCACCAATAGTCTAGCTTTTTTGTTTTTTCTTGTTTTTTTCTTCTGAGGGAGTTTTACCCAGAGCTAACATCTGTTGCCAATATTCCTCTTTTTCTTTTCACTTGAGGAAGACTAGCCCTGAGCTAACATTGGTGCCAGTCTTCCTCTACTTTATATGTGGGTTGCTGCCACAGCATGGCTGACAAGTGGTGTAGGTCCACATGCCCAGGATCCGAAACTGTGAACCCGAGCCGCCAAAGGAGGGCACGCCGATCTTAATAATGAAGCCATGGGACTGGCCCCCAATAATCTAGTTTTTGTCATTCACCATACACATGTGCTCCTTTACCACTTTTTCCCTTCCCCTACCCCTTCCCCTCTGGTAACCACTAATCTGTTCTCCTTATGCATGTGTTTGTTTATCTTCTAGATATAAGTGAAATCACGTGTGTTTTTCTTTATCTGCCTGGCTTATTTTGCTAAGCATAATACTCTCAAGGTCCATCCATGTGTGGCAAATGAGACAATTTTGTCTTTTATTATGGCTGAATAGTATTCCATTGTGTATATACACATCATCTTCTTTATCCATTCATAAGTTGATGGACTTGGGTCGCTTCCATGTCCTGGCTATTGTGAATAGTGCTGCAATGAACATAGGGGTTCATAAATCTCTTTGTACTGTTGATTTCAACTTCTTTATATAAGTACCCAGTAGTGGGATAGCTGGATCATATGATATTTTTATTTGTAATCTTTTGGAAATCTCCATACTGTTTTCCACAGTGGCTGCACCAGTTTTCATTCCCACCCGCAGTGTACGAGGGTTCCCTTTTCTCCACATCCTCTCCTACATTTGTTGTTTTTTGTCTTGTTAATTATAGCCATTCTGACAGGTGTAAGGTGATAATCTCATTGTGGTTTTGATTTGCATTTCCCTAATAATTAGTGATGTTGAACATCTTTTCATGTGCCTGTTGGCCATCTGTATATCTTCTTTGGAAAAATGTCTGTTCATATCCTCTGCCCATTCTTTTGATTTGATTGTTTTTTTGTTGTTGTTGTTGAGTTGTGTTAGTTCTTTATATATTTTGGAAATTAATGCCTTTTCAGATATATGATATGCGAATATTTTCTCTCAGTTGGTGAGATGCCTTTTTGGTTTTTTTTTCATGGTTTCCTCTGATTTGCAGAAGCTTTTTAGTCAGATGTAGTCCCATTTGTTTATTTTTACTTTTGTTTCCCTTGCCTAAGTGGACATGGTATTCCAAAAGATGCTGCTAAGACCAATGTCAAAGAGTGTACTGCCTATATTTTCTTCAAGGAGTTTTATGGTTTCAGGTCTTACATTCAAGTCCTTAATCCATTTTGAGTTAATTTTTTTTGTATGGTGTAAGATAATGGTCTACTTTCATTCTTTTGCATGTGGCTGTCCAGTTTTCCCATCACCATTTATTGAAGAGACTTTGATTTCTCCATTGTATGTTCTTGGCTCCTTTATTGAAGATTAGCTGTCCATAAATACGTGGTTTTATTTCTGGGCATTCAGTTCTGTTACATTGATCTGTGTGTCTGTTTTTGTGCTAGTACCATGCTATTTTGATTACTATTATCTTTGTAGTATTTTTTCTTTTGTTTTTGGTGAGGAAGATTCTCCCTGAGCTAACATCTGCTGCCAATCTTCCTCTTCTTTGCATGAGAAAGATTAGCCCTGAGCTAAGATCTGTGCCAATCTTCTTGTATTTCATATGTGGGATGCCTCCACAGCATGGCTCCTGAATGGAGTACGTCCTTGCCCAGGATCCAAATCTGCAAACCCAGCCGCCGAAGCAGAGAGTGTGAAACTTTAACCACTCAGCCACGGAGCTGGCCCCTGCTTTGTAGTATATTTTGAAGTCAGGGATTGTGGTGACTCTAGGTTTGTTCTTTTTTCTCAGGGTTACTTTGGCTATTCTTAGTCTTTTGTTGTTCCATATAAGTTTTAAGATTCTTTATTCTATATCTGTGACAAATGTCATTGGGATTCTGATTGGGATTGCACTGAATCTGTAGATTGTTTAGGTAATATGAACTTTATTGTTTAGGTAATATGAACTAATATTAGGTAATATGAACTTTTTAACTGTTTTTTTTCTTCCAATCCATGAGCATGGAATGTCCTTCCATTTCTTTATGTCTTCTTTGATTTCTTTCAACAATGTCTTATAGTTTTAATTGTATACGTCTTTCACCTCCTTGGTTAAATTTATTCCTAGATATTTTATTCTTTTTGTTGTGATTATAAATGAGATTTCATTCTTGAGTTCCCTTTCTACTAGTTCATTATTAGTTTATAGAAATGCAAATGATTTTTGTAAGTTGATTTTGTACTCTGCAACTTTGCTGTGGTTGTTGATTATTTCTAATAGTTTTCTGGTGGATTCTTTAGTGTTTTCTATATGTAGAATCATGTCATCTACAAACAGTGAGAGTTTTACTTTTTCCTTTTCAATTTGGATACCTTATATTTCTTTTTCTTGCCTAATTTCTCTGGCCAAAACTTCCCATACTATGTTGAATAAGAGTGGTGTGAGTGGGCCCCCTTGTCTTGTTCCCATTCTCAGATGGGTGGCTTTAAGTTTTTCACCATTAAGTATGATGTTGGCTGTGGGTTCGTCATATATGGCCTTTATTATGTTGAGATACCTTCCTTCTATATCCATTTTATTGAGAGTTTTTATCATAAATGGATGTTGGATCTTGTCAAATGCTTCTTCTGCAACTATTGAAATGATTATGTGGTTTTTATTTTTCATTTTGTTAATGTGGTGTATCACATTGATTTGCTGATGTTGAACCATCCCTGCATCCCTGGTATAAATTCCACTTGACTGTGGTGTATGATCCTTTGAATGTTTTTGATTTGCTAATATTTTGTTGAGAATTTTTGCATCTATGTTCATTGGTGATATTGGCTTGCAATTTTCCTTTTTTTTTTTATCCTTGTCTGGTTTTGGTAGCACGATAATGTTGGCCTTGTGGAATTAGTTATAATCAATCCTATCTTTTTCAACTTTTTGTAATAATTCGAGAAGGATCAGTATTAATCTTCTTTGAAAGTTCAGTTGAATTTTCCCAAGAAGCCGTCTGGTCCTGAACTTGGTTTTTTGGGAGGTTTCTGATTATTGTTTCAATCTCCTTAATTGTGATTGGTCTGTTCAGATTCTCTATTTCTGCTTGATTCAGTTTTGGGAGGTTGTATGAGTCCAACAATTCATCTATTTCTTCTAGGTTATACAGTTTGTTGGCATATTGTTTTTCATAGTATTCTCTTATTATCTTTTGTATTTCTGGGATATGCATTGTAATTTCTCCTCTTTTATTTCTAATTGCATTTATTTGAGCCTTCTCTCTTTTCTTCTTAGTGAGTCTGGCTAAGGGTTTGTCAACTTTGTTTATCTTCTCAAAAGCCATGTCTCAGTTACTTTGATCTTTTCTATTGTTTTTTTTTAATTCTCTATTTAATTTATTTCTGCTCTAATTTTTATTATTTCCCTCCTTCTGCTGACTTTTGGCTTTTCTAGTTCTGTTAGGTATAGTTCAAGATACTTATTTGAAATTTCTTTTGTTTATTGAAGTAGGCCTGTATTGCTATAAAGTTCCCACTTAGTACCATTTTTCCTGCATCCATAAGAATTGGTATGTTGTATTTTCACCTTCACTTGTCTTCAGATTTTTTTTATTTCTCCTCTGATTTCTTCATTGATCCAATGGCTGTTAGGTAGCATGTTGTTTAATTTCCAGATGTTTGTGATTTTCCTAGTTTTTTTCTTGTAATTGATTTCTAGTTTCATAGCATTGTGGTCAGAAAAGATACTCAATATAATTTCAATCTTCTTAAATTTATTGAGGCTTGCCTTGTTTCCTAACATATGGTCTATATTTCTGAATGTTCCATGTGCACTTGAGAAGAATGTGTATTCTGCCGTTCTTAGATCGAGTGTTCTATATATATCTATTAAGTCTATCTGGTCTACTGTTTCATTGAAGGCCACTTTTTCCTTGTTGACTTTCTGTCTGGAAGCTATCCATTGGTGTAAGGGGGCGTTGAGGTCCCCTACTATTATTGTGTTACTGTTAATTTCTCCCTTTAGGTCTTTTAATAGTTGCCTTTTATACTTTGGTGCTCCTGTGTTAGGTGCACATGTATTCACAAGAGTTTTGTCCTCTTAGAGGAATGTCTCTTTTATCGTTATATACTGTCCCTCTTTGTCTCTCATTGTCTCTTCTATCTTGGAATCTGCTTTATCTGATATCAGTATGGTGACACCTGGTTTATTTTGTTTGCCATTTGCTTGGAGTATCTTCTTGCATCTCTTCACTCTAAGCCTATGTTTGCCTTTAGAGCTGAGATGTGTTTCCTGGAGGCATCATACTGTTGGGTCTCGTTTTTTAATTCATCCAGCTACTCTGTGTCTCATGTTTGGGGAATTGAATCCATTTACATTTAGAGTGATTATTGATATATGAGGGCTTAATACTGCCATTTTATCTCGTTTTCCAGTTGTTCTATTTTTCTATTGTTTCTTTTTCCTTGTATTTCTGACTCCCATTTCAGTTTGGTGGTTTTCTGTGATGATTTTCTAAGTTTTCTCTTTATGAATGTGGTTCTGTTCTTATTTTTTACTTATTGTTTACCATGAGTTTGTATAAAAGATCTCGAAGATGAGATAGTCCATTTTCTGATAGCTCTTATCTCCTTAGCCAAAGCAAATGCCATGCCTTAACTCTTCACCATCTAAGTTATTGTTGTTACAAATTATTCTATTCTGCATTGTAAGTTTGTGACTAAATTGAAGTTTTTATAATTATTTTTGATGCTTTCCTTTCCTTTATCTTTTATGTTTTAATCAAGTGTTTGCTAATCTGTTCTGATAGAGAGCCTCAATTTTATTATTTTGTCTATTTATTTCCTTGCTCAAAGTTTTGTAGGCCTTTGTCTTTTTTGTTTCAGATAGGAGGGCTCTCTTCATCATTTCTTGTAAGGCAAGTCTAGTGGTGATGAATCTCTCAGCTTTTGTTTATCTGGGAAAGCTTTTATGTCTCCATCATATCTGAAGAATAATTTTGCTGAATAGAGTATTTTTGGCTGAAAGTTTTTGTCTTTCAGTATTTTGAATATATCATTCCATTCTCTCCTAGCCTGTAAGGTTTCTGCTGAGAAATCCACTGAAAGCCTGATGAAGGTTCCTTTGTAGGCTATTTTATTCTGCCTTGCTGCCCTTAATATTTTTTCTTTGTCATTGGCTTTTGACAGTTTTCATATTATATGCCTTGGAGAAGGACTTTTTGCACTGATGTAATTTGAGTTCTCCTGCCTTCATGTACTTGTAAGTCCAGTTCCTGCCCCAGGTTTGAGAAGTTCTCAGCTGTTATTTCTTTGAACAAGCTCTCTTCTCCTTTCTCCCTCTCTTGTCCCTCTGAGTATCTATAATCCTTATGTTACTCTTCCTAGTTGAGTTGGACATTTCTTGAAGAATTTAATTTTTAAAAAATCTTAGTTCTCTTTCCTCCTTCACCAGAAGCATTTCTATATTTCTATCTTCTAAGTCACTAATTCTGTCCTCCATAAAGTCTGCTCCATTTTTTATGGTTTCTAGATTATTTTTTATCTCATTAATTGTGTTCTTCATATCCAGAATTTTTGTGTAGTTTTTTAAAAGACCTTCAGTCTCTTTGGTGAAATATCCCTTCTGTTAATTAATTTTACTCCTGAGCTCATTGAACTGTATTTCTGTGTTTTCCTGTAACTCATTGAATTTCTTTATGACAACTATTTTGAATTCTTTGTCGTTCAGATTGTAATCTGTGACTTCAGGTTTGGTTTCTCAAGACTTGTCATTTTCCTTTTTTTTTTCAGTGTTACTGTAGGTCTTCATGGTATTTGATGAATTGATCCTCTGCCAGCTCATTTGTGGTAGTATCAGGTCTCAGATTACAGCTGCCATTGCTACGGGGTGGCAGGAGCTGTCTTTTCTGATCCCACCCTCTCCATTGGTAGTTGTGCCACTCAGGCTGCTCCACATTTGCATGGACTGACTCTGGGGATTGTGCTCATGCCAGTGGGGCAACTGTGCTCTGTGGGCTGGTCTAGCTGATCTGCTTCACTTGGCAGGTGGGGTGCTTTGTGGGGGCTGAGCTACTACTTGGTGTGGAAAGTTTGCAGAGGCATGGCCATGTTGGTAAGTGGGTCCTCCTGCAGGATGAGTTACCACTCAGAAAGCATCTGTGTGTGGGCCAGGCTGCCCCCACCTCCACTCACAGTCACACTGGCTGCTGTGTGAGGATCCACGACCTAGAGTGCTGCTGCTGTGGAGGGGGAGGAGTCTGCTCACCTAGTTCCATGGCTTCCTGGGGATCCAGTCCACCCACCTTCAGATGTATAGCTGCATGGATCTCTTAGGCATTTTGTTGTGTTGTGTTGTGTAGGGAATCTTCTGTTGTTTAATGAATGCACATTTAGTTGTAACTTAGAAGAGAGAGGAAAAAGGAACAACTCAGTCCACTATGACATCACTCTGTGATGGATTGGTCTGAAATTTCACTTTCTTGGATTTGAATGCACTGACTCTGGCTTAGGTTTTGGTTTGCTTATGTAGGCTACCAAGGCATCAGAGCCCCCTCAACCTAATGGCCTCCTTTTTAAATTATTTTAACAGGCTTCAAGACTGCAGTATCAGCTCCTGTTTGAATTTGCAGCCTGCTGATCTGTCCTACAAATTTCACATTTGCAGTCTCCACAATTGTGTGAACCAATTCCTTAAAATAAATCTCTATACCTACACCTATACCTATACTATTGATTCTATTTCTGTGACAGATAGAGTACTGGCTGATACAGAAAGATATCATCAGTCAAGATAGAAAAATATACCTGACTAATATAGGAAGAGTCCTTGGTGGGGAGGAAAAGAGAATGAGGACCATCTGAGGGTGGTTTGATGCAACAAATCCAACTCAGGCTGTGCCAATATCCAATGCACACTGCAGGAGAAGGCAGGGAAGCAGAGGGCTGTTGGGGCTGAGGAGTGAATGTCAGGACAACACTCCTAGCACTTAACTGTGGGGAAAAAGCACACAATATTTGCTGAGGTCCACTCTGACCAGGGGCCCACTGGCACATACTGCTTTGGGAATGAAGTCATAGCCTTAGACAAAATAGGATTGGGGTGAAAGGTATTGCAACGAGGGAGTGGCTATGCAGAGCCAGTACATGTTCCTTTAAGGCCTACTATGTGCAGGGACCTCTGTAACAACACATTTATTCTTTCCCATGTGCTGGCTTGTTCCTGAGTTGCTGGGGGTGGCTGGCCTGAGCTGCAGTGACAGGAGCACTCCTCTTTCCGTTCTTCTCAACACAAGTTTGGGCACTCTCCAAGCATGAAGGCCCTGCCCACCCAGCTGCTTGGAAACCCCCTCCTGACCCTTAATTTGGACAGTGAAGTGCTGGCAAAGCTCTGATCCCTGCATATAACCAGGGCGATCCTTATGGGTCTCTCAGCTCATGTGTCATAGGATGGTGTGGTGAGGTGGTAAGAGCTGGGGATGTGGTGTCAGACAGAGTGGGTTTTGATCTTAAGACTTAACCTGCATGTCAGTTTCTCATGGGGAGATGAAAAAGTCAAAGGATATGGGAGGCCTTCAGTGGAGGGGCACCACTGTTGTCATGATGTGTAAATCGTAAAGAGCCAGGTGAACCCATTCTCTCTGTACACTCAATGGATTAGTCACAGTTCTCTAGAGAAACAGAACCAACAGGTTGTAGGATGTGTATGTACCTACATGTACACACATATACATATATACACACACATGCATAACTGTATATGTATATATAGAGACAGAGAGAGAGAAAGAGATTTATTTGAAGGAGTGTGCTTATGTGATCATGCAGGCTAACAGTTCCAAAATCTGGCAGGTTGGGAAGAGTTGCAGTTCAAGTCTGAAGGCAGTCACTGGCAGATTTCCCTCTTCCTCTGGGGAGGTCAGTATTTTGGTATATTCAGTCCTTCAAATGATTGGATGAGGCCAACACATATAGTAGAGGGTAATCTGCTTTACTCAAATTCTGCTGATTTAAATGTTAATTTCATCCAAAAATATCTTCATAAAAACATCTAGAATAATGTTTGACCCACTATCTGGATACCGTGGCCTAGTCAAGTTGACACTAGAATTCACTATCACATCCAACATGCACATCCAGGGACATACATTCTTTGCCCAGGAACCTCACCAGAAAGTGCTCAGAACACTGTGGGATCTGCCTTGGACTCCAACAGGAGATTTTATTACCAGAAGAAGCAGATGGAGATGGTTCTACCCTGATGTCCTGTAGCACAGGGTTGAGGTCAGCACCATTCCTGGGCTCCCAGAACATGCAGGATGAGTAGATAACCTCTAGAACCCATCAGAATAATGTCCTGAACCCAGGGTGTGCTGCAAGTAGCCAATGTTATGGCAGCTCCAGGGACAGATCCTGCATGTCCTCTTTTTGTACCTCAGCTGCACCCAGCACCCCCTGAATAGGAGCACAGTGAAAGCAGGAGTGTGCCCTGCAGCAGGCCAACCTCTTACACCAGACAACCCTGAAAGGCCAACACGGGCCCATGCTACATTTAAATACTTTATAATAATCAGAAACTAAAACCATCAAAATGCTTTTGGGACAGCCCACTCTAAACTTCCCAGAAGGCTGAGGCAGGGGCAACCTTGGCTGCCTGCATTCAAACTTGGAAACTGCCTACCCTCCTTCCTTCCTCCCCATCTCTGCCCTTCTGTTTTACAAATCTTCATCATCAAAGTTTAAATACAGAAACAGTCTTAAGATTTGTTTTGAATGTAATAATATTTTCACATGTTGCCTTTGACATTAGCAAGACTGACCTCACTATATTGAAAATTATTATTTAGTGTTCTTTAATCATGGTGGCTGGGAAGGTGAACCAAGATCAAGACACTTCAATTCTTCCTTTGTAATATCTTGCTTTCACTTTTTTATTTCTATTACTAGTGCTTTTTATCAACTTTAAGCCCCAATTCCCATATTGTAAGAAAAACGCAAGCGTGAGGAAGACGGGGATGTAGGAATCCATCTCTTTACCTGGACAACAATTGAACTGGCAAAATCTGTCTCATGTAACTGTTTTGGAACTCTGAAGTCCGTTGAAGGATTGCAACTCCCAGGGGAAGATTTGGTGGTTAACTTTGGTCAATTTTAGCTCTTAGCACAGTAGTAGCTACCCATTCCCCACCCCCTAGACATGTCTCAGATAGCTGTGCACATCTTCCTGGAGCAGCTTGCACACAGCTTGGGGGAGTCAGAGTGGGCAAAAAGGGCCCTGTCCTCCAATTATTGGGGATCTCTGCTCTGGTTGCTGATTACTGCTTCTGATCACAGAAGTGCAGAAAAAGAGATGAGTAGCCATTGTTCTTGCGTCTACCCCATTGTTGCAAGCCCCACTTTCTCTGGCTGAAGTGATTTCCAGAGGATTTATAAGGCCAGTGCCCATTTCCCCCCTTTCTCAATTTTCATTTTCTTTACAGAGACAGCCATTAAAGACTATGACATTCAAAAACAACTGCATATACTGGGAAAATTAGAAAGTGACTGTGCATGTCCAGGGAAAGGCTCAGAAAAGACCTGAGAAGACCTTAAGTTTACACCTAAGGC
Source organism: Equus quagga (assembly GCF_021613505.1). NCBI lineage: Eukaryota > Metazoa > Chordata > Mammalia > Perissodactyla > Equidae > Equus > Equus quagga. Next base: position 113,924,865 of record NC_060274.1, on the reverse strand, counting down.
TGAACTTTGGCACAGAGAGAGCCTACAACAAGCAACAAAACAAAAACAATGAAAAAAGACAGTAACAACAATAATAAAAAACCCTGGGGAAGGGGGAAGAATCTGATTTCCAGAGGTACCACATTACTAGATTCAAACAAAAAAATCACAAGGCATACAAAGAAACAGAAAAGTAAGGTCCATGCAAAATAAAAAAAAATAAATCACCTGAAACTGTCCCTGAAAAACACATAATGGTAGATATACTAAGACTTTAAAACAACTCTCTTAAAAATTTGTAAAGAACTAAAAGATGTGGAGAAAGAGAAGAAAATGACATGTGAATAAAATGGAAATATCAATAAAGTAGTAGAAAACCTAACAGGAAACCAAAAAGAATTCTGGAGCTGAAAATTACATTTACTGAAACAAAAATTCAGTAGAGGGATTCAATGAGTGTATTTGAGCAGGCAGAAGAAAGAACCAGCAACCTTGAAGATAAGACAATGGAGATGATCAAATATGAGGAACAGAAAGAAAAAATGTTGAAGGAAAGCAAACAGAGCCTAAGGGACCTGTGGGACACCATTAAGTGGACCAATATATGCATTGATGGAGTTTCAGAAGGAGAAGAGAGAAGGGCGCAGGGAGAATATTTGAAGAAATACTCCCTGAAAATTTCCTAAATTTAATGAAAGACATGAATATAAACATCCAGGAAACTCAACAAACTCTAAGTAAGATGAGCACAAAGAGACCCACACAAAGACGCCTTATAGTCAGACATTGAAAAGACAAACAGAGAATCTCCAAAGCAGCAAGAGAAGTGAATCATCACATACAAGGGATCCTCAAGATTGTCAGCAGATCTCTCTGCAGAAACGTCGGAGGCCAGAAGACAGTGGGCTGATATACTCAAAGTGCTAATAGAAAAAAAAGCTATGAACCAAGAATCCTATATCCAGCAAAACTGTCCTTCAAGAATGAGGAAGATATTAAGACATTCTCAGGTAAACAAAAACTAAGGGAGTTTGTGACTTCTATACCTGCCTGTAAGAAATGCTCAAGGTGGTCTTTTAAGATGAAATGAAAGGACACTGAATAATAACTTGAAGCTATAGAAAGAAAGAAAGATCTCAATAAAGGTAAATCAATGGCCACATAAAATTTAGTATTATCATACAGTGGTTTGTAAGTATACTTTTTGTTTTATACATGATTTGAGATCAATACATTTAAGGAAAAAAACCACATTAGTGTAAAAACTAGTATTATTGTAAGTTTGATTTCTAATTCCAAATCTTGTTTTCTACATAACTTAAGAATATGCATTTAAAAAATTATTAGTCTATGTTTTTGGACATACAATGCCTAAGGATGTAATTGTGTGACATCAGTAACTGAAAGGGGTGGGGACATAGCTGTGAAGGAGCAGAGATTTTGTGTGTTATTGAAGTTGGTATGAATTTAAATTAGAGTGTCATAACATTAGCATGTTACATGTAATTCTCATGATAACAGCAAAGAATTTATCTCTAGAAGATACCCAAAAGGAAATGGGAAAGGAATTAAATATTTCACTACAAAACATCAACTAAACACAAAAGAGGACAATAATGCAGGAATGAGGGACAAAAAAGCTAAAAGGCATATAGAAAACAAATAGCACAATGACATAAGTACCTCCCTTCCTAACAATAATGACTTGAAATGCCAATTAATTCAACTCTCGAATCAAAAGACAAAAAATGGATAAAAACACATGATTCAACTATATGACCTTACCACCTGCAAACACGTAATTTTACTTCTTTTTCCAACTATGTGTCTTTAGATCTAAAGTGAATCTCTTGTAGATGGCACACAAGCAGGTTGAAGCTGAAAGGATGGATAAAAAATATTCCATGCAAATAGTAATCAAAAGAGAGCAGGAGTGGCTATACTACTATCAGACAAAATGTAGTTTAAATCAAAAAGATTACAAGAGAGAAAGAAGGACATTATATATTAATAAATGTTAAATATAGCAAGAAATATAACAGTTATAAACATTTACACACTTAATGACAGACCATCAAAATATATGAAGCAAAAGCTGACAAAAGAGAAGGGATTTTGAAATAGTTCTACAATAATGGTTGAAACTTCAATACCCCACTCAGAAGAATGGATGTGTTAAGCCACAAATTAAGTGTCAATAGATTTAAAAAGATAGATATACCACAATGGGATGAAGTATCTTCTCTGACCACAACAAGATGTTAACAAAGAAACAATTAACTTAAGGAAATCTAAAAAATTCAGAAAGTTTTGGAAATTAAGCAACACTTTTAAGCAACTAATGGAGATAAAGAAAACCCATCCAAAAATTCACATGTAATCTCAAGGCACCCCAAATAGCCAAAACAATCTTGGAAAAGAACAAAAAAACTAGAAGACCCATACTTCCTGATTTTAAAACTTACTACAGTAATCAAAACAGCGTGGTATTTGCATACAGACAGATATTTAGACCAACAGAATAGAACAGAGGGCCTGGAAATAAACCATCACATATACGGTCAAATGATTTTTGGCAAGAGTGACAAGACCATTCAATGGACAAAGGACAGTCTTTTCAACACGTAGTAGTGGGAAAACTGGATATCCACCTGCAAAAAGAGTGAAGTTGGATCTACCTAATGCCATATATGAAAATTAATTCAAAATGGATCAATAACCTAAATGTAAGACCTAAAACAATAAAATCGTTTTTATAAGAAAACATAGGACAAAACCTTCTTGACGTTGGATTTGGCAATGATTTCTTGGATATGACACTGAAGACACAGGTAACCAAATAAAAAATAGACAAATTGGACTTCGTGAAAATTTTAAAATTCTGTGCACCAAAAGACACTATCTGCAGAGTAAAAAGACAACCCATAGAATGGGAGAAAACATTTGCAAATCATATATCTGGTAAGGGATTTATATCAAGAAAATATAGAGAACTCCTAAAACTCAGCGACAGAAAAATCAAACAACATGATTCAGAAATGAGCAAAGCACTTGAATAGACGGTTCTCCAAAGAAGATATATGAATAGTCAAGAAGCACATGAAAACATGCTCAGCATCACTAATCATTAGGGAAATGCAAACGAAAACTTCAATGAGGTACCACTCACACCCATTAGGATGGCTGCTATCCAATGAGCAAAAAGTGCTGGCAAGGATATGGACAAATTGGAACTCTTGTGCACTGTTGGTGGGAATGTAAATGGTAAAGCTACTGTAGAAAACATTTTTGTGGTTCCTCAAAAAATTAAAAATAGAATTATCATATGATACAGAAATTCCACTTCTGGATATACGCCTATAAGAATTGAAAGCAGGATTTCAAAGAGATATTTGTATACATATGTTTTATAAGAACATTATTCACAATAGTTAAAATGTGTAGAAGCAGCTCAAGTGTTCATGGGAGAATGGACAAGCAAAAGGTGGCATATACATACAATGTAATATTATTCAGCCTTTAAAAGGAAGGGAATTCTGCAATATGTTACTACATGGATGAAATTTGAGGAGATTATTGCTAGTGAAATAAGCCAGTCACAAAAAGGCAAATACTTTATGATTCCACTTATATGAGATACTTAGGGTAGTCAAAATCACAAAGACAGAAAATTTAATGGTGGGATGCCAGGGGGAGGGGAAAATGGGAAGTTATCATTTAGTGGGTATAGAGTTTCAGTTTTACCTAATGACAAGAGTTATGGGGATGGATGGTCATGTTGGTTGCACAACAACGTGAATGTGTTTAATACTACTCAACGTGCGCTTAAAAGTGGTTAAGATGGTAAATTTTATGTGTACTTTAACAAAACAAGAAAATATTTAAAAATATTACAAATTTATGCCATATTATCTGTATTATGTTCCAGTCTGTCTTTGTGCTACCACCAAATTATACTTCCTAAAACACTGCTGTATGTCATTTCTGTGCTCACAAATTTACATTGGCGTCTGATGACTGGCCTTAGTATATCTTTCTATCCTGACCTCCTATTGTTGCTAAAATCATTGTATATGTTAGCTACCTAATTACTTAACTTTCCCCCAACCCTATCTTCGACCTTTTGATTCTTGACATACTTGCTCTTCCTTCCTTTAGTGCTGATCTTTCCCTCTTTTCCTTCTAATGTGTAAATATTTTTAAGGACCTACTTAAATTTGAACTCCTCTAGGAAAGGTTCCCTAATTGCCCCATTTGTGGTGACTTCTCTTTCTCTTAAATACCTATGGCATTTATTGTTTAAACAATTCATTGAATAGTTGGCATTGGCTGATATTTGTTGCTGTGCACCTGTCTTATTTCCCTGAATATCTCTAAACTTAGTGGACTCAGAGCTATCTCTTTTTTTTTATTGTGGTCATAATAGCTTATAATGTAGTGAAATTTCACTTGTACATTATTATTTGCCATACACCATATAAGTATTCCCCTTCACCCCTTGTGCCCACCCCCCCCACCACCCTTCCCCTGATAACCACTAATTTGTTCTCTTTCTCCACAAGTTTGTTTATATTCCACATGTGAGTGAAATCATATGGTGTTTGTCTTTCTCTGTCTGGCTTATTTCGCTTAACATGATGCCCTCAAGGTCCATCCATATGGTTGCGAACGGGATGATTTCATCTTTTTTGTGGCTGAGTAGTATTCCATTGTAGATATATACCATATCTTCTTTATCCAATCATCAGTTGATGGGCACTTGGGTTGCTTCCTCGTCTTGGCTATTGTGAATAATGCTGCAATGAACATAGGGGTGGGCAAGTCTCTTTTGATTGTTGATTTCAAGTTCTTTCGTTAAACACCCAGAATTGGGACAGCTGGATGATATGCTATCTCTATTTTTAATTTTTTGAGAAATCTCTGTACTGTTTTCCATAGTGGCTGCACCAGTTTGCATTCCCACCAGCAGAGTATGAGGGTTCCCATTTCTCCGTATCATCTCCAACATTTTTAAATTTTTGTCTTGTTAATTATAGCCATTCTGACAGGTGTAAGGTGATATCTCATTGTAGATTTGATTTGCATTTCCCTGATGATTAGTGGTGCTGAACATCTTTTCATGTGTCTGTTGGCCATCTGTATACCTTCTTTGGAAAAATGTCTGTTCTTATCCTCAGCCCATGTTTTGATTGGGTTGTTTTTGTTGTAGTTGTTGAGTTATGTGATCTCCTTATACATTTTGGAGATTAACCCCTTGTCAGATGTATTATTTTCAAACATTTTCTCCCATTTGGTGGATTGTTTTCTCATTTTTATCTTGGTTTCTTTTGCCTTCCAGAAGCTCTTTAGACTGATGAAGTCCCACTTGTTTATTTTTTCTTTTGTTTCCCTTGTCTGAGTAGGCATGGTATTCGAAAAGATCCTTTTAAGTCTGATGGCAAAGGGTGTACTGCCTATATTCTCTTCCAGAAGTTTTATGGTTTTAGGTCTTACCTTCAAGTCTTTAATCCATTTTGAGTCTATTTTTGTGCATGGGGAAAGATAATGGTCTACTTTTATTCTTTTCCATGTGGCTGTCCAGTTTTCCCAGCACAATTTATTGAAGAGGGTTTCCTTTCTCCGTTGTATGTTCTTGGCTCCTTTGTCGAAGATTAGCTGTCCATAGATGTATGGTTTTATTTCTGGATTTTCAATTCTGTTCCATTGATCTGTGTGTCTGTTATTGTACGAGTACCATGGTGTTTTGATTGCTATAGCTTTGTAATATATTTTGAAGTCTTGGATTGCGATGCCACCAGCTTTGTTCGTGTTTCTCAGGATTGCTTTGGCTATTCAGGGTCTTTTGTTGCCCCGTATGAATTTTAAGATTCTTTGTTCTATTTCTGTGAAGAAGGTCATTGGGATTCTGATTGGAATTGCATTGAATCTGTAGATTGCTTTAGGTAGTATGGACATTTTAACTATGTTTATCTTCCAATCCACGTGCATGGAATATCTTTCCATTTCTTTATGTCAGCATTGATTTCTTTCAGTAGTGTCTTATAGTTTTCTTTGTATGGGTCTTTCACCTCCTTGGTTAAATTTATTCCTAGACATTTTATTATTTTTGTTGCAATTGTAAATGGGATTGTATTCTTGAGTTCTTGTTCTGTTAGTTCATTATTAAAGTATAGAAATGCTACTGATTTTTGTGACTTGACTTTGTACCCTGCAACTTTGCTGTAGTTGTTGATTATTTCTAATCGTTTTCTGATGGATTCTTTAGGGTTTTCTCTATGTAAAATCATGCCATTTGCAAGCAGCAAGAGTTTCAGTTCTTCATTGCCAATTTGGATAGTTTTTATTTCTTTTTCTTGCTTAAGTTCTCTGGCCAAAACCTCCAGTACTATGTTGAATAAGAGTGGAGAGTGGGCACCCTTGTCTTGTTCCTGTTCTCAGAGGGATGACTTTCAGTTTTTCCCCATTGAGTATGATGTTGGCTGTGGGTTTGTCATATATAGACTTTATCATGTTGAGGTATTTTCCTTCTATATCCATTTTATTGAGAGTTTTTATCATGAATTGATGTTGGATCTTGTCAAATGCTTTCTCTGCGTCTATTGAGATGATCATGTGGTTTTTATTCCTCATTTTGTTAATGTGGTGCATCACGTTGATTGATTTGTGGATGTTGAACCATCCCTGTGTCCCTGGTATGAATACCACTTGATCATGGTGTGTGATCTTTTTAATGTATTGCTGTATTCAGTTTGCCAATATTTTGTTCAGGGTTTTTGCATCTAAGTTCATCAGTGATATTGGCCTGTAATTTTCATTCTTTGTGTTGTCCTTATCTGGCTTTGGTATCAGGGTGTTGTTGGCCTCATAGAATGTGTTAGGAATATTTCCATCTTCCTCAATTTTTTGGAATTGTTTGAGAAGAATAGGTAATAAATCTTTTTTTTGAAGAAGAAGATCAGCCTTGAGCTAACATCTACTGCCAGTCCTCCTCATTTTCCTGAGGAAGACTTGTCATGAGCTAACACCCATGCCCATCTTCCTCTACTTTATATGTGGGATGCCTGCCACAGCATGGCTTGATGAGCAGTGCCATGTCCACACCCAGGATCCAAACCCATGGACCCTGGGTGCCAAAGTGGAATGTGAGAACTTAACCACTGTGCTACTGGGCCGGCCCGGTAATAAATCTTTGCATCTTTGGTAGAATTCTCCTGAGAGGCTGTCTGGTCCTGGACTTTTATTTTGGGGGAAGTTTTTGGTAACTGTTTCGATCTCTTTACTTGCAATTGGTCTATTCATATTTTCTTTTTCTTCTTGATTCAGTTTTGTGAGGTTGTAGAGTCTAGGAATTTATCTGTTTCTTCTAGATTGTCCAGTTTGTTGGCATATAGTTTTTCATAACATTCTCTTGTAATCTTTTGTATTTCTGTGGTATCCATTGTAATTTCCCTCTTAAATTTCTAATTTTATTTTTTTGAGACTTCTCCCTTTTTTTCTTAGTGAGTCTAGCTAAGGGCTTGCCCATTTTGTTTATCTTCTCAAGGAGCTAGCTCCTTGTTTCATTGATGCTTTCTACAGTCTTTTTTGTTTCAATTTTGTTTATTTCTGCTCTAATTTTTATTATTTTCCTCCTTCTGCTGAGTTTGGGCTTTGTTTGTTCTTCTTTTACTAATTCTGTTATTGTAGTTTAAGATTGTTTATTTGAGCTTTTCTTGTTTGTTGAGATGGGCCTATAAATTGCTCTCTTAGGACGACTTTTGCTGCATCCCATATGAGTTGGTATGGTGTGTTTTCATTCTCATTTGTCTCCAAATATTTTTTGATTTCTCCTTTTATTTCTTTGACAACCCATTGGTTGTTCAGTAGCATGTTGTTTAGCCTCCACATTTTTGTTCCTTTCCCTGCTTTTTTCTTGTAGTTGATTTTGAGTTTCATAGTATTATAGTTGGAGAAGATAGTAGATATGATTTCAATCTTCTTAAATTTATTGAGGTTTGCCTTGTTTCCCAATATATGGTTTATCCTTGAGAATGTTCCATGTGCACTTGAGAAGAATGTATACTCTGCTGTTTTTTATGGAGTACTCTCTATATGTCTATTAAGTTGATCTGGTTGCACATTTTCTGGTTCTTCTGCATATCCTTTGTTTCTCGTCCCATGTATTTCAGGCTACCGATTTGATTAGGTAGTTTTCTATGTTTGTTTCCTTCATTTTCTCCTTGTTTATCATATATGTCTCTGTTCTAATTATTTATTTAGTGGTTACCATTAGGTTCATATAAAGTCTCGTAGATGAGATAGTCCATTTTCTGATTGCCTCTTATTTCCTTAGACTATACTGATTCCATCTCTTTCCTCTTCCCCTTCTAAGTTATTTTCGTCATATCTTATTCCATCTTGTGTTGTGAGTTTGTGATTAAGATGATATAATTTTTATTTTGGTATTTTCCTTTTCTTTATCCTTGATGTAGGAGTTAAGTGTTTACCAACCTGATCTGATGGAGAGCTGCCATTTTCTGACTATTACCTACCTATTCATCTCCTTGCTACAGGCTTTGTAGCCCCTTTCCTGTGTTCTTTTATTCCTTTCTCGTGTGAGGGCCTTCTTCAGGATTTCTTGGAGGGAGTGTGTCTTGTGACAATGAACTCCCTTAGTTTTTGTTTATCTGGGAAAGTTTGTATTTTTCCATCATATCTAAAGGAGATTTTCCCTGGATAGAGTATTCTTGGCTGAAGGTTTTTGTCTTTCAGGAGTTTGAATCTATCGTTCCACTCTCGCCTAGCCTGTAAGGTTTCTGCTGAGAAATCTGCTGAAAGCCAGATAGGGGTTCCTTTGTAAGTTATTTTCTTCTGCCTTGCTCCCCTTAATATTTTTTCTTTGTCATTGACTTGCCAGCTTCACTACTATATACCTTGCAGTAGGTCTTTTTACATTAACATAGTTGGGATTTCTGGTAGCCTATTTCATGTGGATTTCTGTCTCCTTCCCCAGGTTTTGGAAATTCTCCACTATTATTTCTTTGAACAAGCTTTCTGCTCCATTCTCCTTATCTTCTCCCTCTGGAATACCTATAATCATTATGTTGCATGTCCTAATTGAATTAGATATTTCTCTGAGAGCCTCTTCATTTCTTTTTAGTCTTTGTTTTCTCTTCTCCACCCTCTGAAGCATTTCTATAGTATTGTCTTCTAAATTGCTAATTTGGTCTTCCATATTGTCAGTCTTGTTGCTTAGGGAGTCCAGATCTTTTTTAATCTCATCCATTGTCTTTTTCATCTCCACTAATTCTGATTGTTTTTTCTTTAACGTTTCAATCTCTTTTGTGAAGAAGCTCCTGAATTCATTAATTTGTCTTTCTGTGTTTTCTTGTAACTCATTGAGTTCTTTTATGATAGCTATTTTCAATTCTTGTCATTTAGGCTATGGATTTCTGTGTCTTCAAGGTTGGTTTCTGGGAACTTGCCATTTTCCTTCTGGTCTGGAGATTTAATATACTTTCTCATACTGCTTGAAGGTGTGGATTTTTGCCTCTGCATGGTGTTATTATCTTGTCACTGCTGCCACATGCCTCCACTGGGTGAGGATCAGGACCTGTGAATTCTGGGCCTGGCACAGTCAGGGGCTACCCAGCTCCAGCTGCTGACTGCTTTTCTCACTGTGTGCCACTCTGGCCGATGGCAGATCTGGAGCACTGGGCAGGAGGAAGGGTGCTCTTCCCCTATGCTTCCACCAGCCTCCACTTCTCACTCTGGGTGATAGCAGGACTGGAGTGACAGGTGGGGGAAGGGGCACTTTCTTATACCTACATGCCTCTCCCAATTGCTGCCTCTCTCTCTGCTTGGTGATCTGGGTGCTCATGGGGCTCCACCAGCCACCACTTCTCTCTCCATGCCTTGCTCCCAGTGACTGTGGGGCTGGAGTGTGGGGCTGGAGTGCAGGGTGGGAATGGAGTGCCTCTCCCCAGCTGTGCACCTCCCCCAAGTGGCCCCCTTCACTGTGCTTCACTCTGGGCGATTGTGGGGCTGGAGTGCTCGCTGGGGACTGGCACTTTCTCCCCAGCTGTGCCCCTCCCCTGGCCAGCCCCTCTCTCTCTGTGCCACTCTCCCAGAAAATGTGGAGCTGGAGCAGGGCTGGAGCACTGGGTGAAGACTGGGTGCCTCAGAGCTATATCTTAAAATTATTTGTATTACCCACTTGACTTAATCATATGAATTGATTTATTGACATTTTGTGAATAATGACTAAAGATGCTTTTCAAGTAAATTTCAGACCTATTTGTCAAATTCATGAGCATTTGGCAATGTTTCTGCAGAAGATACAGTTGGTATTCAGATGAGATACTAGACTTTGTTAAATTTTTCTAGAGGAATCAGATGTGGTATGAGTAAGTTGCCCATCTGTAAGGTGACTTTGTATATATTTCCAGACAATAAGATAATTTTGAGAAATCTGGAATCTTATTTGTTTTTGGCTATACTATTGTATCTGAAATAAGTATTAATATTTGGGTACTAATACTTTTGTTTATGTTCTGGGTTAAATAGTTATAGAAATGTTTCCCTGGGTCAGTGTTGAAATGCTTATAAAAGTTATATTTTGTCAGATGACTTAAAATGGACTTGCAGTTAGCAGTTATGTGTTGCTTTACTGTGGTAGTGAATTTTCTCTATATAGTAGTTAAGATTTAATGGATTTTTTTGAGTCAATAGTTTCCACAAAAGTTTGCTTCTGTTAGTCTTGCGTGTGCATGTGTGTGTACACACATGCATTTGCCTTCTCTAGGGTTAGGATTAGAATATTGAAGTATTAGAAGAAATTTATTGCTCTTAAGAACATGTAGAGAACATTTCAATAACTTTTATGCCCTTCTGTCAAACACCGAGAAAAATGGGTATTATTTCAAGAATTTTAATGAGGAATATGTTTATCACATGAACAAAACTAAATAATGGATTAAATTTTTGACCTATTAATTAGAGTAATATCTATTTTAGAGTGGTATCTTTTCCTTTCCAGCTATTATATCACCCATTGTTTTAGAGAATCTAATCAGAATATAAGTTCCACAAGCGTAGGCATTTCATCTTACACTTGTTTGTGTCCTCAATGTCTAACCTAATGTCTTAAATCACAGTGCTTCGATAAACATTACGATGATAAAATGTCTGTTTTTCTGGCTTTTGGGGAGTTGGTTTTTATTGTGGGAGAATGACTTTGATTTTATTTGATTTGTTTTCTTTTTACAGCTCCATCGACAAACCTTCAGATTCTCTCAGTATAGGCAATGGGGATAATTCCCAGCTGGTAAGATTTTGACACTGTATCACTTCATTTATCTGCCATCCCTTGAAAACAAGGTATTCTATACAAGTGAATTTTCTAGATAGTGAAAAATACTTTTCTGAAACAATTTAAAAACACTTTGAGAGTCAGCCCTGATGGCCTAGTAATCAAAGTTCAATGCTCACTGCTTCAATGGCCCAGTTTCACTTCCCAGTCACAGAATCAGACCACCTGTCTGTCAGCTGCCTTGTTGTGACAGTGACTCACGTAGAAGAACTAGAATGACTTACAACTAGAATATATAACCATGTACTGAGAGCTTTGGGGAGGGAAAAAAAAGAAAGAGGAAGATTGGCAACAGATGTTAGCTCAGGGTAATCTTTCCTGGCCAAAGATATATATTTATATAGTGCTTATTTTGCAAAAGCACTTTTCATGGACATCTTTGTTAAACGTATTATATTAGCCTTCTTTTCCTCTACAGAATATATAGAGCATAATTTAACCCTTTCTTGATGACTCAGAATTACTATGATGACCATATATTATTACATTGTGTGGCAATACATCAGTGTCCTTAGAGTTTGCTGATATTATTGGTCTTTTTGACCCTATACCAAGTGGTCCCAGACTAACATGACTTGTGCATTCTTGATTTTGAATTATTTCTCTACCATATGTTCCCCTTGTCCCTTGGTGTCAACTTAAATTTTCTATTTCTTTCAGTGTACTTGCCCCCCAAAGTTTTCCCCTTTCCCCAAATGATAAACCAAATAGTCAAGTTGAAAGTTGCATCTTAATGATACTGAGTGAGGTCCTGACTTTTCAAACATGCTTTGCATGATCTTGTCTAGCTGCTAGCTTTTCACTGCTTATGTTTCTGTGCATCTTCTTACATTGATGAAAAGTTGTACTTCTAATCTCTTCCATAAAGAATGGCCAGTTTCCCACAGTGTTTGTGAGAAACTTAGAGATCTAAAATACAGTGGTTTCCCAAACGTTTTGCTCATAAATTCCATACAACAATTTGAAAATCTGTTTCTCCTCTTGTATATTTTAGGTTAACATTAGAGTTTTTTTTTTTATAACAAGTTAAAAATAATTGCAAAGGATGTAATTTTCAGCAGATTGCCAGTATTGGTACTTTTAAATAAAAGTGCTACATTACTTGTTAATAAATATCTAAGAAATTTAAATCTCAGATTGTTTTGTTACTCCATCATCCATTAGAAAAAAATACACAAGCTCTCCTTTAAAATTCAGGACTTTTACATCATTCCTTTTTCTCCTTGAACTTGTTTTTCTATTTCCACTGCCACTACAGAATTTTATCTTAATGCAATATAGTTTTTATGTGTGATAGGTATTAACTTCTCTCAAATGAAAATAGACATATAAATTTTGAATGAAAGCCAAAGTATTTTTGCTGATACAAGGCTTTAATTGCCAAATTTCTTTCTTCTGAATTTTTATTTGTAGTATTGATTTGACCAAAGCAACTTATATAAGCATAGATTTTGATAAAAATTAATCATTAAAAATCAACACTAAACTTCTATTGGAAATTCCTCTCTTGATGAGATAGACAGGGCCATTTTAGAATTAGTGTTCATGTATCCCTAGACAAATGTTACCTGCTGGGAAAAGGAGACGAGTTTCAGCAGCAGTTCTAGGCATTTTTCTAAATGTAAGTGCTGAGACGTCTTGTTCCTAAGTAAGTAAATGGAAGAAGAGTTTGACGTCAGTATCACTCAAATCTTTGAACTCCTAAGTTAAATACCTAAGAATCATGTAAAGATTTACCATAAAAATTATTTTTTAAGGATGTATTTGGAAATAACATGATTAGATCTTCCTTGCATTTTCTTTGAAAATAAGTATCAGGAATCACCCACTTTGCAAAAGAATCTGGTCATTAGAGTCAGTCATTCTCTCATTGCCAATCTGAATATTTTTAATAAATTTTGTTTGGCTCCCAGAAAGTGTTCACACTTGGCAAAATTCTATAGTCAGGTTCCAGAGATTAAGAAATGTTCTTTTTTTTTGTAAAGTGAGAGAAGTTAGGTTATAAAAGGAGAGGAGTCTGATTTAGTCTTTCCAGGAGAGTCAGTTTTAGAAAAGAGAACACATGTAAGTTGATGGATTTTCTGAAAATTCATGCTCATAAAAATGTCTTCCAGTATGCCAGTTTGAAGACCGCTGTTCTACTCCCTTTAGTTGCAAGCCTTTCTAACTGTGGCTTATTAAAATGTATGGACCTGTATTGACTCTTCTGTTCTTTTCCTGTTTTATTCAGATATCCAACAGTGATAAGCCCTCACCACCACCTGGTATATCCAAATCCAATCCAGTCCTCCCCATCAGTTCATCCAATCACAGTGCACGGTCTCCTTTTGAAGGGGCAGTAACTGAGTCACAGTCGTTATTCTCAGACAACTTCCGCCATCCCAACCCGATCCCCAGTGGGCTTCCTCCTTTCCCCAGCTCCCCACAGACATCCAGTGACTGGCCTACAGCACCAGAGCCGCAGAGCCTCTTCACATCGGGTAGGTCACAGTACTGCTGCGCGTTGGTGTTTGTGCTCAGCCTAACATGAGACCCTTGGTGGATATGTTTTTATCCTCTTCCTCCCCACTCCCTTCTTCATAAAAATGTAAACATTTAAACTGCATGGAATTGAATGGTTACCTAAATTGTTGCATGACCTAGACCTTACTATGTTAACGGACAGATTTCTACAGAAATCAAGGGTTAGATCATATTCCTGGTAATAAAATGCTTATTCCTCAAGGAATTATTAAGGACTTACATTTTTAATAAGATTGTATTTGTATAGTTATATTTAAGATTTTTTTCTCCAGTTGACAATGAGGTATGTTAGTTAATATTAAAACTTCTATTTGGCATTTTTGAGCCATTTCCATTTTTATTCATTGTAAGTTCTCTTATTAATGTGAAGGATGGCATGAAGGTAAAATTGACAATAGCAGCTATGAAGCAGACAACGTTAAGAAACTACAAAAATTAAATAGATATTTTTTCATTATTTTTCTTAGCGGTATATAAAGCATATATTCAAAGTTATTTATACTTTATCTTTTATAAATACATATAAAAATAAACTTTACTAATTGAATTCTGTCACATCATATTTGCTATTACTTTATTCCATTTAAATGACTTATTCTGGGTTTTGATTATGAGTAGTTGAGAGTATAATTTGAATATCAAATACTTTGTTTTCTTGGATTAATGATGAAAATCAGTCTATATCATTCAGCTTTTGAAGTTAGTAAATTAAGAATGAACTCATTGCTAGAAGTATATGAGGTGTTTGTAATTTTATAGTCCTAATATGCTAAGAAATCATACAGATTTTGCATATATGTGACTATCTTGTCATCTGACATGTTTAACTTCAGCTAGTGTGGATACTCATTAAGCATGAAAGTGAGCTTATGTATTTTCAATTCATCACGAATTTTCTTCCCAACAGAAACAATAGAAACAATCCCAGTATCACCCTCTACAGACTGGCAAGCAGTGTTTGGCTTTGGTTCTTCTAAACAACCAGAGGATGACTTGGGTTTTGATCCCTTTGATGTCACTCGAAAAGCCTTAGCAGACCTGATTGAAAAGGAGCTATCAGTCCAAGACCAGCCTTCCCTTTCGCCCACATCTCTTCAGAACTCCTCTTCACACACTACAACCACCAAAGGTCCGGGCTCTGGATTCCTGCATCCCGCTGCACCTGCAAATGCCAACTCTCTCAATAGTACCTTTTCAGTCTTGCCACAGAGGTTCCCTCAATTTCAGCAGCACCGAGCGGTTTATAATTCATTCAATTTCCCAGGCTAGGCAGCCCGCTATCCTTGGATGGCTTTTCCACGCAATAGCATCATGCACTTGAACCACACAGCAAACCCCACCTCAAATAGTAATTTCTTGGACTTGAATCTCCCGCCACAGCACAACACAGGTCTGGGAGGGATTCCTATAGCAGGTAGGTTCATTTACAGCCTTTGAGAATTTGTGACTAATTCACATCTTCAGGTCGTTGGGTGGGTAGGGAGGGTACTACTGAATACCAGAGAGTACTTATCATTGGTCTTGGAAATTTCTATGGGGAAAAAAATTAAAGTTCTTACCATAATCTGAAAACTTTTAATTGGATGGATGCCTTGTACTTTGAGCTTTATAAGGATGGTGGAGTATTATACCTAGTTATTGCTTGGAAGCATTTTACTTATAGGATAGTTACTAACCCTTCATATGGCATATAAATGCAAAAAGAAAAAAAATGGGCTCTGAAATTATGGTGCTATAAAGTCCAACACATAGTAAAAGTTCTGAATATACATTCTAAAAGTAAACTGGTTCAGAAAAATGTTAAAAAATTGTAATTAGTGAGAGCATGAGGGATAAAGCCACTCTCTAGCTACTTTTGGCAATTACTTATTTCAACTGATACACACATGTACACACACACCTCAAAACTATACTATATGTTACTAAAATACTTAATATTTGAGAACTCTGATTATTAGTGTTTCACGGACATATCATATGTGCATAAGTATACTTTCTGTGAAAAAGAAATTGTTCAACGAGAGGCATTTTCCCTTTTGATCTATGTTTTTATTTCTTGGGAAAATACTAGGTTTCTGTAAGTGAGCTCAGAATACTTCTGATTCTGTACTGCTATCCTTGCAGTTTTCAAAACTTTGCGTTTTAAGGTCCAATATAACATATTTTAGGTCAAGTGACAATATATAAAGGAATCATTCTTATTTGTAGTTTTTTCATTTAATTTGGGCTTTAGAGATGATTGGTAAAAAAAGAGAATTTGTTCCTATCCTGATTCTCTCAAGTAAAATAGAGTAGTTCCTCACTCTGTAACATAACTCATAAAATGTATTTTTATCCCTTGTCATGACTTTTAAGATATGGCATGACACAGCATTATTATAATAATGTGCTATTACCAGCAAGGCATTTGTTCATCTGCTTTTAGCAAGGTTGGTAGATGAATTTACAGAGATCCATCAAAATTCTTTGGCTCTATTTCCTTTGTGACCAACAACATTTCATTTTCAAGACAAGTAGGTGGGTTAAGAGAGTATGGTTTGTGGCTGTTGACACAGTGAAGTGAGAAGTTGATACAGTGAAGTTAATTTACGTAAGCTTGGTAGTACGTATCATAGTCGTTTGCACATCAGTGGCACTCATGATATTTGTTCATTTGATAATGGTAGCTAGTAGGTAATCCAGTGTGACATTTTTCAATCCTCTCCTTCTATGTGACATTCACTTATGAAACACTAAGTGTTCAGTTCCTGATACTCTGTTTTTCCTTCTCTTCAAGAAAGTATATTACAGTATAATTATGTTTTGTTTTAATCATTTAGAAACGTGGCATTTTAATTACTAGTAATGTATCTCAAAGCTGTTTATAACATTAAAAGTTAAATTTGGGGCCAGCCCGGTGGCGTAGTGGTGAAGTTTGCATGCTCTACTTTGGGCTCCCAGGGTTTGTAGGTTCAGATCCCTGGTGCAGACCTAGCACCACTTGTCAAGCTTTGCTGTGGTGGCATCCCACATAAAATAGAGGAAGATTGGCAAAGATGTTATCTCAGGGCCAAGCTTCCTCACACACACACAAATTTAAAATTAAGTTCCCCTAAATATTGTAAACATTTAAAAATAAAATATGAAATCAATTACAATGACTATTTGGGTTCCTAGTTGCCCAACAATAAACTAAGCCATGTGGGTAATACCAAAGAAGTCTAAAATATGGACACTACTTTCAAGTACTTCACAGTGTAGTTGAAGAAATAAAATCAGATTATGGATGAAAGTGGTAACTATGTAATACTGGAATCTGAGAGACATCGGTGGAGCCTATAATGTTGGGAGGCTTTACTGAAGAAGTAGGAATTGATTCGTACTGTGGTATCTTGGATTTGAGTTATCAGCAGGGAAAGAGAACGACCTTTTATGTTGGTGGAAACTCTTGACTGAAGGCCTAGAGGCAGGAATTAGTAAGTCCTCACGTTAGGAAGCAATAGAACTGCCTTCTGTGACAGGAGGTGCTTCATGTATCGTCTGGATCGAATGGATGAGAAGATGGGGAGCTCTGACAGGGAGGCCAAGCAGTGTGGACTGATCTGATAGGAAGGAGGATGCCTTTGTGGAACTCTGGTCCTTAGCTGTCTTCATTGTATACTTTTATTTGACTTATTACTTGCCCATCTTTGAGAAACTATTTGTTCTTCCAATTTCATAGTCATCATATTGTCCTTTATCACAAAAAGAGCAGTTTTAGCCCAAATATTTCAAGCCATTAGATATTTTGGAAATGTCACCCTGGTAATGAGTAATCACTGATTTGTGAGAGTAGTTGCCCTCTTGTAAGTCATTTGAAATGTTTATTTGAAGTAGATACTTTATGAAAAAAATGAGGCTTTAAATTATGGTTCTGTCTTTTCAGGTTTTTATTTTTCTTTAGCATATATTCAAACATAGAGGCATAAATGTTTTCTCCCTAGGAATCCTAAGAATGAAGTCACCAACTGTAGGTTCTTAATCATTGCTGTATTTTGTGGGAGGTGGGGAGAGTTTGTTATTTCAGATTTTCAGTTCTCAACTGTGCATACTTGCTTGGCATTTAAATGGTGACTTATGATTAAGCTTATTGTTACATTGTTTTTAAGGCTCTGATGACTAGAGAAATATTAGTTTTAATGTACCAACATACTTAAAATTGTTATCAAGAGTTACACAGAATCCTCTTATGACCTATAAATATTTCACAGATACCTCAGAAAGCTGAACGGGCTAAGCTTCAAAACAGAATAGTTATATAATTGTAGGAAGATGATTTAGGATTTTTAGTAACAATTAGTAAGAGGGTTCCCTTTTCTCTCTACGCTCTCCAACATTTGTTATTTTTTTGTCTTGGTGATTATAGCCATTCTAATGAGTGCAAGGCAATGTCTCATTGTAGTTTTGATTTGCATTTCCCTGTGATTAGTGATGTTGAATATCTTCTCATATGCCTGTTGGCCGTCTGTATTATCTTCTTTGGAAAAACATCTGTTCATATCCTCTGCCCATTTTTCGATTGGGTTGTTTATTTTTTTGTTTGAGTTGTGTGAGTTCTTCATATATTTTGGAGATGAACTCCTTGTCGGATACATGATTTGCAAATCTCTTCTCCTAGTTGGTGGGTTGTCTTTTCACTTTGTTCCTGTTTCCTTTGCCTTGCAGAAGCTCTTTAGTCTGATGTAGTCCCATTTGTGTATTTTTTCTTTTATTACTCCTGACCGAGTAGACATGGTAGCCAAAAAGATGCTTCTAAGAATGATGTCAGAGTGTACTGCCTATATTTCCTTCTAGGAGTCTTGTGGTTTCACATCTCACTTTCAAGTCTTTAATCCATTTTGAGTTAATTTTTGGATATGGTGAGAGGTAATGGTCTACTTTCATTGTTTTGCATGTGGCTGTCCAGTTTTCCCAACACTCTTTATTAAAGAGACTTTTCTTTCTCCATTGCATATTCTTAGCTTCTTTGTTGAAGATTAGCTGTCTGTACATGTGTGGTTTTATTTCTGGGCTTTTAATTCTGTTCCCCTGATCTGTGTGGCTGTTATTGTACCAGTACCATGCTATTTTGATTACTATAGCTTTGTAGTGTATTTTGAAGTCAGGGATTGTGATGCCTCCAGCTTCGTTCTTTTTTTTCAGGATTGCTTTAGCTATTTGGGGTCTTTTCTTGCTCCATATGAATTTTAATATTCTTTGTTCTATTTCTATGAAGAATATCACTGGGATTCTAATTGGGATTGCCTCAAATCTGTAGATTGCTTTAGGTAGTATGGACATTTTAGTTATGTCTATTCTTCCAATCCATTTGCATGGACTATCCTTTCATTTCTTCATGTCAACATTGATTTCTTTCAATAATGTCGTATAGTTTTCATTGCATAGGTCTTTCAACACCTATATTCCTAGATATTTTATTCTTTTGTTGTGATTGTAAATGGGATTGTATTATTTTTTTATTTTTTTGAGGAAGATTAACCCTGAGCTAACATCTGCTGCCAATCCTCCTCTTTTTTGCTGAGGAAAACTGGCCCTGAGCTAACATCTTTGTCCATCTTCCTCCACTTTTTATATGTGGGACGCCTTCCACAGCATGACTTGACAAGTGGTGCATAGGTCCGCACCTGGGATCCGAACCAGCGAATCCCAGGCTGCCAAAGGGGAACGTGTGAACTTAACTGCTGTGCCACCGGGCTGGCCCCAATGGGATTGTATTCTTGAATTCTCTTTCTGTTAGTTTGTTATTAGAGTATAGAGATGCAACTGATTTTTGTAAGTTGATTTTGTACCCAGCAACTTGGCTGTAGTTGTTGATTATTTTTAATAGTTTTCCAATGGATTCTTTAGGGTTTTCTATATATAAAATCATGTTGTCTACAAACAGTGAGAGTTTCACTTCTTCATCACCAATTTGGATACCTGTTATTTCTTTTTCTCTCCTAATTGCTCTGGCCAAAATCTCCAGTACTATGTTGCATGAGAGTGCTGAGTGTGGGCACCCTCGTCTTGTTCCTGTTCTCAGAGGGATGGCTTTCGGTTTTTCCCCATTGAGTATGATGTTGGCTCTGGGTGCGTCATATATGGCCTTTGTTGTGTTAAGGTACTTTCCTTCTATATCCATTTTATTGAGAGTTTTTATCATAAATGGATGTTGGATCTTGTCAAGTGCTTTCTCTGCATCTATTGAGATGATCCTGTGGCTTTTATTCCTCATTTTGTTAAGGAGGTGTATAACATTGATTGATTTGCAGAGGTTGAGCCATCCCTGTGTCCCTGGTATAAATCCCAGTTGATCATGGTATATGATCCTTTTAATATAGTGGTGTATTCAGTTTGCCAATATTTTGTTGAGGATTTTTGCATCTATATTCATCAGCAGTATTGGCCTGTAACTTTCTTTTTTTGTGTTGTCCTTGTTTGGCTTTGGAATTGGGGTGATGTTGGCTGTTTAGAATGAGTTAGGAAGTGTTCTGTCTTTCAACTTTTTGGAATAGTTTGAGAAGGATAGATATTAAATCTTCTTTGAAAGTTTGGTAGAATTCTCCAGAGAAGCCATCTGGTCCTGGACTTTTACTTTTGGGGAAGATTTTGATTACTGTTTCAATCTCTTGTTATTGGACTATTCAGCTTCTATATTTCTTCTCAATTCAGTTTTGGGAGGTCGTATGAGTCTAAGAATTTATCCATTTCTTCTAGATTGTCCAATTTGTTGGCTTATAGTTTTACATAGTATTCTCTTATAATCTTTTGTATTTCTGTGGCCTCCATTGTAATTTCTCCTCTTTCATTTCTAATTATATTTATTTGACCCTTCTCTCTTTTTTCCTTACTGAGTCTGGATAAGGATTTGTCAATTTTCTTTATCTTCTTAAAGAACCAGGTGTTAGTTTCATTGATCCTTTCTACCCCTTTTTTTGGTTTCCCTTTCATTTATTTCTGTTCTTGTTTTTATTATTTCCCTCCCTCTGCTGACTTTGGGGTTTGTTTCTTTTTCTTCTTCTAGTTCTGTTAGGTGTGGTTTAAGATTGTTTGAGATTTTTCTTGTTTGTTGAGGTAGGCCTGTATTGCTTTGAAGTTCCCTCTCAGGACTGCTTTGGCTGTATCCCATATGTTTGGTTTTATGTGTTTTCATTTTCATTTGCCTCCAGATATTTTTTTATTTCTACTTTAATTAACTCAATGATCCATTGGTTGTTAGGTAGCATGTTCTTTCATCTCCACATATTTGTCAGTTTTCCAGCTTTTTTCTTGTAGTTGATTTCTAGTTTCACAGCATCAAGGTCAGAACAGGTGCTTGATATGATTTCAATCTTTAATTTATCGAGGCTTGCCTTGTTTCCCAACATATGTTCTTCCTTTGAGAATGTTCCATGTGCACTTGAGAAGAATGTGTATTCTGCTGTTTGTTTTTACCTGGAGTGTTCTGTATATATCTGTTAGATCCATCTGGTCTAGATTTTCATTTAATTTTACTATTTTCTTGTTGACTTTCTGTCTGGATGATCTACCAATTGATGTAAGTGGATGTTAAAGTCCCTACTATTATTGTGCTGCTATTAATATCTCCTTTTATCTCTGTTAATAGTTGCTTTATGTATTTTGGTCCTCCTGTGTTAGTTAATATACACTCATAAGTGTTATGTCCTCTTACTGGAGTGTCCTTTATCATTATATACTGCCCCTCTTTGTCTTTCTGTCTTTTTTTATCTTGAAGTCTACTTTGTCTCTTTTAAGTATGGCAACACCTGCTTTCTTTTGTTTGCCACTCACTTGGAGTATCATCTTCCATCCCTTCACTCTGAGCCTGTGTTTGTCGTTAGAGCTGAGATGTGTTTCCTGGAGTCAGCATATTGTTGGGTCTTGTTTTTTAATCCATACAGCCACTCTTTGTCTTTTGGTTGGAGAATTCATTTTCATTTAGAGTGATTATTGATACATGAGGGCTTAATACTGCAATTTTATCTCTTGTTTTCTGGTTGTTCTGCACTTCCCTTGTTTATTGTCCTGTGAATTCCCAAAGGCCAATTCATTTTGGTGCTTCTCCATGGCCTTCAGACCCCCCAGCAAAACCCCCACAGACATACTACAGAGTCAACATGCGACCACCATTAGAGAAAGAGGAGAAATTATTAGAAAATGCAGGATTTTTCCCATCCTGTTTTCTCCCTCTCAGCCCACCCACAGCTTCTTTCTCATCTCTTATGTTCTGAAGAATACAGTTCCTGATCAATTTTTTTTTCTCCCTACCCCCAGATGCAATGCAATCACAGGGTCATTACCATCTATTTTTATTGTAAAAGTTTCTGTTGATCCAGCGTTTGAGTGACACTGTTGAATGTTTCTTCAGAAACATTTTTAAGGAGGGAAGAAAGAGAAACCAAAGGACAATCTCCATGCTTAGAAAATTAGTGTTTGTCTGTTGCACATAATAATGATGTAATCTGCTTAGCAGAAAATGAGATTAATCTATAGGAAAGGTCAAATAAATGCATTATCAACTGCAGAAGTTTGAAAACCTGGTTAACTGAAATGAGATTGCTCAGTAAGTGCATGGGGGAAAGCAGTGGTCCTGGCATACATCTTGTATTCAGCTTCTCACTATTGTAGGGAAAATGCTTTTAACTCAACTTAATTTTTAATTCTTTTGGCAAGTTGATGCAGAGGATTTGATTGTGTTATTAAGCAAAAGAATTTATTGGATGTTGATGGAAAGACAAATTGATCTGTAGTAGTAACTGGCCTAGTGCTAAAGAGGTTATCAGGATGGGAGAAGTGATTTTTATAAAGGAGAAAAAAGTTTTGGCTTTAGATATAAATTCTAATGTTTTAAAGAAAAAAGTATTCACAGATTTAATACCTACTCATAATATAAAAGCTGAAATGTAAGTGATTTCTTCAGTCATTCTCTGTCAGAATCTTTTTTTCTCTGACCTTAAAGTCACCTGAGGGGGCGCTCTGAGATAGCACTGCTCTGGGGCCATCTGATCACCATGAGGAGCAAGTCTCTGACCTCCTTGCCTGCAGCTTTTACTTAACCCTGTAGTTTCTGGACGTTTGTGCAGTATTGAGAAGACAGGAGAAAAGAAAACAGAAACCTGGTTATAACCTGATGCTAAAACTAAAAACAAGGAAATGTACCTCTTTCTTCAGAATTAAAACTAAAACCTGAAACAAAACAGAAAACTTGATGATGACCCTTGGGTTGTTCTTGTCTTTGTTTCCCTGTTTTATTGCATGTGAGTTTGAAACATTTTGTGGTAGCAGTCATCAGATGTTTCCATTGGTTTTACATCTTCAACCATAGGGAGGATGGCTTAGAAGAAGAAATTAGAAAAAAGTCCACTTTCTTGTCCGTCACTGCCATCTTTGAAGACCAGCCCAGCTTGTCCTCCAGCGTTCCTCTTCCAGTGGCTTTCAGTAGAAGACATCTTCTCGTGCTGTGTATTATGCAGACCAGACCTTCCCAGCTGAGAAGCCTCACGTGCCAGGAAGGAGCAGATGGGCTGTCCTGTGCTGAGATGTTGGTTGTCTTGGGGAGACCTGGCGGGAGCAGCAGCCAGTGTGCCACACAAGGAGCAGCACCTCATGCACATGCTGTGATGGGAAAGAGACTAGAAAACACTGGTGTAGACAACCCACAGATAAATCTTTATGACCGACCATTCTAGGGGTACCTAATGATGGAGAGATGGTCACTCCACTCACCAGAAGAGGGGAGAGGGCAGAAATGAGATGTTCCCTGCCAGATTCCTAAGAATCTGAATGGTTTGGATTGCGTTCAGAAGTCCAAAGCTGGAGCTGGCGTATTTTCAGCCTCATTTGTTAAGGGAATCTTTGTAGGATGAATTAAGTAGATCTTCTAAATCTTACATCCTGTGCTCTTGAATTGATTTTCTGCTTATTACAATTACTTTGTACTTAAATTTGCTACCAAAAGTAACACAACAACAGCAACTTCAACACCGTTTTTGAAAAATGTAAACAGAATAGTCTCGAATGTCACTACAAAGAGATGTTGTGGGTGAATAGTAAATTGTTCTTTAAAAAATTAACCAAAGTCTTACTGTGGTAGAGAGGAGAGGACTAGCACCCGCAGGCTTTCTGTGGCTTGTGACCATTGCTTCTGTCTCCTGAATCTTGACACTGCTGCAGAGTGATGGACGAACACACAGGTAATGTTCAGGTAGCAGTGAATTGTACTCAAGGCTTTTGGGTGGGCTGAGGGGTTTGTTTATTCCTGAGATATGAGTATATCAATAAAACTGTTGCTTTTTCTGTGAAAGGAGGGAAATTCTACCTTGCAAGGCTGTGCTGTGATTGTATGTTTAATGAATCATACATACAGAGACTTTATAAAATATGTAATATCATTTAAAGAAGAATAATGAAACAATAAAAATCTGTGTGCTGACCACCAAGGTTAAAAATAGAATCTTCAGTATCCTAAAAGACCCCTTTCTGCCCCTCCGATTATACTTCCTTTTCTTTCCTCACCATCCGTAAACAACCATTATCTTGATTTCTGTGTTAAGCTTTCTTTTCTATAGAGTTTTGCCACTTACATATGTATTCCTGAATAATACATTGTTTAATTTTCAAAAGATGAATAGTACACTAAACCTAGCTATGTAAGGAAAAGGGCAATATCATCACTATTAGATTGAGGGTTTTAGGAGAAGATAAGCTAAACAGAGTCTCTGGGTCATAGTTTGACTTTAGCTTCTTTGGTAATTACAAGAGCCAATTCTGGGGAAGACAATGGGTGAGGTCATGGGTGAATCCTGGAAACCAGGGTTCAGCACAGTCAGGGCATCTGACTGGGCTGTCTTGTGAGCCAGGTCCTGGATATCTGGCAACCTCAACATCCCACATACCTCAATGGATAGATCTTACAGAAAAAGAGTGAACAAGGAAATAGTGGAATTAAGTGAAACACTAGATCAGATGGACTTAATAGATATATAGAGAACATTCCATCCAAAAACAGTTGAATACACACTCTTCTCAAGTGCATATGGTATATTCTCAAAGGCAGACGATATGCTAGGAAACAAGGCAAACTTCAATAAATTTAAGAAGATTGAAATCATATCAAGCATCTTTTCTGACCACAATGCTATGAAACTAGAAATGAACTATAAAAAAAACAGCGGGAAAGTCACAATAATGTGGAGTAAACAACATGCTTCTCAACAACTGTTGGATCAATAAAGAAATCAAAGGAGAAATTAAAAAATATCTGGAGACAAATGAAAATGAAAATACATCATACCAACTCTTACTGGATGCAGCAAAAGTAGTTCTAAAAGGGAAATTTATAGCAAGAGAGGCCCAGCTCAACAAACAAGAAAAATCTCAAATAAGTAACCTTAAGCTACATCTAACAGAACTACAAAAAGAAGAACAAATAAAGCCCAAAGTCAGAAGAAGGAGAGAAGTAATAAAAATTAAAGCAGAAATAAATGAAATAGAAGCCAAAAACATGTGGAAAGCATCAATGAAACTAAGAGTGAGTTCTTTAAGAAGATAAACAAAACAGACAAACCCTTAGCCAGACACACCAAGAAAAAAAGAGAGAAGGGTCAAATAAGTAAAATTAGATATGAAAGAGGAGAAAGTACAATGGATATCACAGAAATACAAAGAATTATGAGAATACTATGAAAAATCATATGCCAACAAATTGGATAACCACGAAGAAATGGATAAATTCTTAGACTCATACAATCTCCCCAAACTGAATCAAGAAGAAATAGAGAATCTGAATAGGCCAGTCACAAGTAAAGAGATTGAAACAGAAATCAAAAACCACCTGAAACACAAAAGTCCAGGACCAGATGCCCTCTCTGGAGAATTCTACCAAATTTTCAAGGAAGATTTAATACCTATCCTTCTCAAATTATTCCAAATAGTTGAAAAAGACGGGGCACAACCTAACACTTTTTATGAGGTCAACATCACCCTGATTCCAAAGCCAAACAAGGACAACACAAAGAAGGAAAATTACAGACCAATATTGCTGATGAATATAGATGCAAAAATGACTAGAAACCAAAGAGTTGGAGATAATGTACTTAAAGAAGTTTGTAAAGGGATAATGACAACACAATTTGAGAGGCAAAAGCAGAATAAAAGAAGCTGTTTTTTC
The DNA here is from genome assembly GCF_021613505.1 of Equus quagga. Classification (NCBI taxonomy): domain Eukaryota; kingdom Metazoa; phylum Chordata; class Mammalia; order Perissodactyla; family Equidae; genus Equus; species Equus quagga. The sequence continues at coordinate 113,898,847 of NC_060274.1, read as the reverse complement.
CTACAAAGGAAGTCATAAGCTTGTTGGAAGTCAGAGAAGACAAGTCTTTTTGAAAAGGTAATTTTGAACAAGAAAGCTGAATTGAATGGTTTCAAGAGCACAGGTGGAGGGGCCAGCCTGGTGGAGCAGAGGTTAAGTGTGCACATTCTGCTTTGGAAGCCCGGGGTTCACCAGTTTGGATGCCAGGTGCAGACCTATGCACCACTTGTCAAGCCATGCTGTGGCAGGCATCCCACATATCAAGTAGAGGAAGATGGGCATGGATGTTAGCTCAGGGCCAGTCTTCCTGAGCAAAAAGAGGAGGATTGGCGGCAGATGTTAGCTCAGGGCTAATCTTCCTCCCCCCCCCCCCCCCCCCCTCCACCCCGCAAAAAAGAACAAAGAGCACACGTGGAGGTTTACTCTTAGGAAGAGGGATACTTTCCTTCCAAGCTAGTCCAAATAAGAGAGAAGGTTTTGGGGTAAAGACAAGAAATGTTAAAGGAACTCATCAGCTCAGTATAGTGTGTGGTCGGAGGTAGAATCTGGATTTGCAGCTTCAGAACATACCAAGTGTGCAGCCTCCACTTTGGGGAATGGAGTAGGAAGGTAAGTGAATGATAGGAAGAGTGGAAAGCAGGGAGCAGGGCCTGGGTGAGGTTAGCATTTACCTGAACTGGACCCAATCAGAATAATTTAGTGTTGTCCAGAAATGCTCGTCAGTCTTAGAGCAAAAGAAAGGAGGTGGTGGAGGTTAGCAGGAGTTCTAGTAAATAGATGAGGCAGCAAATCGTGGGGTCGGGGCTTTCAGGAGGTCTCAGTGCTCACTGTGAAGTTTGGACCCAGAGAAAGCCAAAAGTAGGGGGCGCTCTTAAACTGTACTTCAGGCTCCTGGGAAAGGGACTGTTTCCATGAAGCTATGCACACAGACTACACAACCTATTGTTGGCACAGAGCCATGTAGGGCAGTTCTACACCAACTAAGAAATTGGATCCCTCTAAGATCCCTAAAGTTTCTCCCAAAATTCAATTATGATTATTTGGGGATTACTGCAGAAGTTGGCAATAGCTAGAATTAAGTGTAAAATTTAACAGAAAGTGCATTAAATTCCTTTCTAAAATTCACAATAGCCAAATTCCATATATTGATTTTATTCCAGGGATATCTGTGTTTTCTTGTTAATAATACCACATTGAGTTTTTTGTTTGTTTGTCTGTGTTTTTTTGCTCTAAACATTTATTGAGCACAGTGCCACTAGGCTGTGATATGCTTTAGGGATATAGTTGGAATAAAACAGATGAGACTCCCTCTTTCTTAGAGCTCATACTTGAGTGGTGGAGATGACCATTAAAGAAACAGTCCAGCAGTCATATCAGAAATGCTGAAGAATGTTTATCACCTTGGGATAAGGAAAGCATTCACAAGCAAAACACAAAATACAAGAAGACCCTAAAGGAAAAATATTGATCAATTTACTAACCTAAAGTTGTCTATTATAAAAGAAAACATCATAAACACAATTGGACCAATAAAAGAGTGGGAGAAAATACTTGCAACTTATGTATCAATAACCTTAAATAACCTTAAGATTCCCAGGCTCTACCTGTGAGGCCCTTGATATAAAGCAGCAAAAAGTGTTCCTGCTCATTGTACGGCCTCAGGAAGACCACAAGACCAGTGTTGGCCTCTTTCTTCATTGATGCATCAAAATCATTATACTCACGTGGCTGTAAGACTCAAATGAAATAGTGTAAATGAAAGTGCTCTGAAAACTAAAGTAAAATACAAATGCAATGAACAAATGTATAATAATTTGCTGCAAAATGCTTTCTTCTCATGAAATACTGCTGCCAAGTTTTAGGCTGGTGGCTGGGAACGTGGGCATAAGCTTAAGCTGCATGGATTTCTTTAGTGTCAGTCAAGGAGCCTCTAGGCAGCCCCCAGAGGCCACATTGCACTCTGGGCATCACTCCCCTTGGGAATGGCACCAGCAATTTCCCTTCAAGAAGACCTTCAGTTCAAGTGACTTCCAGGATTGAGCTCTGCTACCAGCCCTCCTGGGGGAAAGCCAATGCTTTGGGTTTAATTGCCTCAGACTATCAAGATGACCACTTTGAGTGATTACCCTTATTATATTGGGCACTTAAAGAGCTACTAATCATAACTATATGTTGTGATAACAACTGTTATCCCAGCTTTTCATTTTGGGAAAAGATGCTCCTATATGGTATGTGGCAGGGTATCTAAAGGGTATTTTGGAATCCTGTGTCTCCAAAGCCTTTTAGGGGCCACCTAATGTGTCCTTATATATCAGAGAAGGTTGAATTTTAATCCAATATAGGTGGGTGAATATTTTGTTTATTCCTTGAACATATGTTTATTGAGTACCCACCAGCTAGAGGGCCAAGAATGAAAAGATGTGTTCCGGATCACTAAGGAAATCAGAGACTCAACGGGGAGACTGACATAAATATTTCTTAAAGCCTTTGATTGAGAAATATAAGTAATAGTGACAATAACATAAAACCTAGATGTGCAAAGTGCTGTAGTAACATGGCGGAGGGAGGGTTTAGTTCAGTCGTGGAGGATCAGGGAAAATTCCCAGGGGAAGGAACATGGAAGCTGGGCTTCAAAGGATGAGTAGAGTTTGTTAAGTGAAAACCAGGGATCTGGAGGAGAGCACAGAGGGTAGAAGGGATATGGCATTCCAAGCAAGGGAGGTGGCAGGTGCAAGACAGTGAGAAAGGCATGAAAGGGCTTCCCAGGTAGAGTGGTGGGACTGGGATATTGTTGGAGGAGTGGCAAGAGGTGAAGCTGCAAGGCAGGTTGTGGCCAGATTTTGGAAGGCCTTGACCCTTAGGCTAAGGAGTGTAGGTTTTCTCTTGTAGTCAACATGAAAGAGTAGGTCTTTCCATATCTTAGAAAGGTAACTTGGATTGTCCTATACAAAATCATTTGAGGACAAGAAAAAATGGAGGTAATGAAACCAGTTAAAAAACTATTGAGAATAATATGGACACAAAAGGATAAAAATTGTGTGATTCCACTTATATAAGGTGCCTAAAATAATCCAACTCACAGAAGAAGTAGAATAGCGGTTGCCGGGGGGAGGGAGAATGAGGAGTGTCTGTTTAATGGGGGCGTATCTCTGTTGGGATGATTGAAAAGTTCTGGAGATGAATAGCGCAACAGTGTGAATGTACTTAATGCCACTGAATCATACACTCAAAACGGGTTAAAATGGTAAATTTTATCTTATGTGTATTTTACTCCAATACAAAGCAAAGCTATTGTGGTTGTCTGGGTAAGAAAGTGCACACGATTCTGAACTGAGACAATGAGGATAAAGAAGAAAAGAGTAATTAAAATTTTTTTCCTTTTTTTGCCCAATCAGAGTAAGTTAAATTTAAGAGACTTTTTTTGAGAGATAATTGGCAGGACCTATATCTGGATGAAGACGTCAAGGAAGAGAAGGGGACAGAGATGACTGAGGTCTTTTGTTTGGTCAGCTGTGTGTATTGGTTCAGGAGGAAGAAAATGATAAGTTTGACTTTGTGGGGTCTACTATACAGTGAAAATATATGTAGTGCACACATGCACACACACAAATACACACACAACTATAGGTCAGGAAAGAGGACACAGAGAAAATAATTTAGGAGTTGTCAGTATGTGGGCAGCATGGAGCTGAAATCATTTAGGGCAGAGGGAGAAAAAGAAAAGAGCCATAAGTGGGGTCTTGGAGAATGTCAACCAGTGAGACTGAAAAGAAATAAAGAGAAAAGAAGAACCAGACAATAAATGGCTTCATGGAGGCTGAGAGAGAAAAGAGTGTCATTATGAATTATGTCAAATGCTATGGAGACTGGTTAGGATGAAGGCTGAATGCATTTGGTAGATTCGGATCTTTGGCGGTCATTGATGACCTTTCCCAGAGGGAAGGTAGAAGCGCAATATGCGGGATAAGAAGCAAATGGGAAGTGAAGAAATGGAAGTAGTCAGTGGAGGCTAAATTTTTTTTAAAAATATGAGATTCTTCATCTCCTTTGTAAATAACACTAGAAGTTTTATTATTAATCCTCATCTTAATCTCTTTATGTGTTCCCCCTTATAATTTCAGTTAAAGCCCAATCTTACTTGTTTACCATTGTTTGTCATTGTCTTCAGTGAAATCTTTTTTACACCCACAGCCCCTCTTTTCCAGATTAAATGTGAGGTTCTTAAACTACAGAAAAACATCGAATTGAATCTTCTATTGTAATTATAAATGATATTGTGAAGATGGCTCCTATTTCACTGGGAGTCACTCTTTCTGTCTTCAGAGAATCACTTCAATAATGTAATGATTCTCTCTTCTTTGTAGATGAGGATGATTTTCTTGACTCTAAATCAGGACTTAAACTTTGTGTATCCAGTGGTCATGATACATATTGTTGACAGGTGATCCACTGGGTGTTAAAAAACCTGGATCCTACTTCTGTTTAGCCTCTAACCACCTGTATAATTCAGAATACATTATAAGTCATTTTGCTTTTCTGGATCATAGCTTCTTCATCTATAAAATGAGGGGTTTGGATTAAGTGATTTTGAAAATTCTTCCCTGTTGTAATGCATTCCCACTCAGTTACCTTTGTGACTGTGGCACTATTTGCCAGTTGAGTGGACAGGACCAGGGGTGCTGTGTATGACTGGGGAATATGGCAAAACTATTTGTCCATACTGGGACTTGATATTTATGACCCCCTGTCATTATTTCTTATTTCTCTTGCCTGCAGGGCTCCAAGGCCTCATGTCTTATCTGGCTTTTGGAATCCTTGGCCCAATCTACTAAGGCTTTCTCTTAGACTGGCTTATTAGGGTCATGGTGTTGGTTGATGGATTTATTAAGGCCAGGAGCTGATCTGGAAACTGTGGGTTAGGGGAGATGGGAAGAGAATAGGGGGCCAAAGAGCCCTTAGAAATTTAAGTGAGATTCTCCCAGATGCCTCACCTAGGCAGCGTCCCTTTCCTGTGAGACCCATGGTGCCCACATTCAAGACAGGCACGAGGACACACTGGCTAAGGGGCTGGTGGGTTCCTAGTTTAAACCCCTGAAAATAGTGGAGGTATGGCTCCACTCCAAATAGTTACAGTATCACAAGTTAGTTAAGAAATCTGCCAGTGGAATGACGTCAGCATCATGGCAGAGTGAGCTGATCTGCTAGGCTCTCTCCCCTAAGATACAATGAAAAGGACATTCATTTACCAACAGAGGGCATCCACAAAACACAACAGACATCTTAGAGATCCACACAGCCATCTGTCTGAAGGTCAGGGTGCTAGACCCTTGGGAGGCAGTGGAAGGTGAACAGAAGATCTGCTCCCCCTCCCCAGCAGCAGAAATCTAAGGCATGGGTCCTCATGTGGCAGCTGGTGTGGGATTCTGACAAAAGGGAAAAGGCAGTCCTCTGTGGGAACACATTCATTCTTGGAGTTGCTTCCAAGCCCATAGGAATGCTCCAGACTGAAGTTGCTGGGCACCTGCACCAAGCTGAGCAGCCCAGGCAGGCAGCCAGTGAGTGCAGAGTGGGTGCCTGCATGGGAAATAAGGAGCCCTTCCCCTAATATCCCCAGTACATCAGCTTGGTGGCCATGGCAGGGGATCCCTGCCAGAGAGCATGTGCCTGGATGTGTGAAGCAGCAGCAGAGAGATGCAGAGAGACCTACTGGCACAACTTCCCACAGGCACAACTTCCAGGAGTTGTGGTGAGCTCAGAAAAAGCATCTCCTGGCCCCCACCCCCAACAGTGGTGGTTGACTCTGTGAATAAATACTATTACTATGTGACTGCAAATGTCTACCCCATCAAACAGCATGAAGAACTACATTAATACTCCAGACCAGAAGGAAAAGCACAAGTGTCCAGAAAATAATGCTGAATCACAGAATTTTACCCTCTAAATGAAAGAAAATTCAAAATAGTTATCATAAAGAAACTCAACAAGTTACAAGAAAACTCATAAAGATACTTCAGTGAACTCAGGAATAAAATTAATGAGCAGAGGGTATTCTTCACAAAAGAAATTGAAATTATTTAAAAAACCCCAAACAAGTGTTAAAGATGAAGAACACTATGAATGACATTTGAAAATGTCTGAACTCCTTAAAAACAGAGTTGATATTATGGAAGACAGAAATAGTAATTTAGAGGACAGAAATATGGAAATACTTCAAGTGGAGGAGGAGAGAGAACTTAGGCTAAAACAAAATGAAAAAATTCTCTGAGAAATATCCATCTCAATTAGGAAATGCAACATAAAGATTATAGGTATTCGAGGGGGAAAAAGGAGAACATAGATTGTTCAAAGAAATAATAGTTGAGAAGTTCCCAAACCTGGGGAAGGAGCTGGAATTACGTGCATTTGAAGTTAATAGAACTCCTAAATACATCAATGTAAAAAGATCTTCTCCAAGGTATACGTTAGTAAAACTGGCAAAAGTCAATGACAAAGAAAAAGTACTAAGGGCAGCAAGGCAGAAGAAAATAATCTAAAAAGCAACCCCTATTAGGCTTTCAGCAGACTTCTCAGCAGAAACCTAACAGGCTGGGAGGGAGTAGAATGATGTATTCAAACTATTGAGAGAGAAAAGCTTTCAGTCAAGACTACTCCATCCAGTGAAACTATCCTTCATTTGTGATGGAGGAATAAAAACTTTCCCAGATAAACAAAAGCTAAGAAATTTCATCACCAAAAACCCCTCCTACAAGAAGTGATCAAGAAGGCCTTCATACCTGAAAAAAAAGAAAGGGTTTACAAAGCCATTAGCAAGTGGATAAATAGACAAAATGAGAAAACTGCAGCTCTATCAGAACAGTTTAGCAAACACTTAATTATAACATTAAAGATAAGGGGGAAAAAAGCATAAAAAATAACTATAAACACTTCATTTTAATCACAAACTCAAAACACAAAACAGAATAAGTTGTGACAACAGTAAATTAGATGGGGAAGAGGAAAGGGATGGAACCTGCTTTGGCCAATGAGATAAGAGATAATAAGAACATGGACTATCACATCTACAAGATCTTTTATACTAACATCAAGATAACCACTAAACAGAAAATCAGAACAGAGATATAATGATAAATAAAGAGAACACTGAGAAAATCATCATAGAAAATCACTGAACTGAATTGGCAGTCGGAAATACACAAGATGAGAAACAAGGGAAATACAGAACAACCAGAAAACGACAGAAAACTGTAGCATTAAGCCCTCATATAGCAATAAACACTTTAAATGTAAGTGGACTGAATTCTTCGATCAAAAGACACAGAGTGGCTGGATGGATTAAAAAACAAGACACAACAATATGCTGCTTCCAGGAAACACATCTCAGCTCTAAAGACAAACACAGGCTCAGAATGAAGAGATGGAAGATGACATCCCAAGCTAATAGAAAACAAAAAACAGCAGGTGTCAAGGTACTGAGAAACAAAGAGGGGCACAATGTAATGATAAAAGGGTCATTCCAGCAAGAGGACATAACACTTATGAACATATATGCATCTAACACAGGAGCACCAAAGTACAAAATAGCAACTGTTAACAGACCTAAAGGGAGAAATTAACAGAAACACAGTAATAGGTGGGGACCTCAACATCACATTTAAGTCAATGGGTAAATCATCCAGATAGAAAGTCAACAAGGAAATAGTGGAATTAAATGAAAAACTAGACAAGATGGACTTAATAGATGGGTATAGAACATGCCACCCAAAAATAGCAGAATACATATTTTTCTAAAGTGCACATGGAGCATTCTCAAAGACAGACTGTATGTTGGGAAACAAGGCAAGCCTCAATAAATTCAAGAAGACTGAAATCATATCAAGCATCTTATCTGACTACAAGACTATGAAACTAGAAATTAACTACAAGAAAAAATCTGGGGAAGTGACAAATATGTGGAGACTAAACAACATGTTACTGAACAAGCAATGAATCAATAGGAATCAATGGATCAAAGAAATCAAAAGAGAAAAAAAATATCTGGAGACAAGTTAAAATGAAAACACATCATGCCAACTCATGTGGGATGCAGCAAAAGTGGAACAAAGAGGAAAATTCATGGCAAGACAGGTCCAGAGTAACAAGCAAGAAAAATCTCAAATAAGCAATCTTAAACTACACCTCACAGAACTAGAAAAAGAAGAACAAACAAAGCCCAAAGTCAGCAGAAGGAGGGCAGTAATAAAAATTAGAGCAGAAATAAAAGAAATTGAGCAAACAAACAAAACAATAGAAAGAAACAGAGTGGGTTCTTTGAGAGTTAGACAAAATTGACACACCCTTAGCCAGACTCACTAAGGAAAAGAAGAGAAGGCTCAAACAAATAAAATTAGAAATGAAAGAGGAGAAATTACAATGGATACCATAGAAATACAAAGGATTATAAAACACAATATAATGAAAACTGTATGGCACCAAATGGGACAATTTAGAAGAAATGGAGAAATTCTTAGACTCATACACCCTCGCAAGACTGAATTGAGAAGAAATAGAGAATCTGAATAGACCAATCTATTGTAAAAATCAAAGTAAATAGATTGAAACAGTAATAAAAACCTTCCAAAAAATAAAAGTCCAGGACCAGATGGCTTCTCTGGAGAACTCTACCAAACTTTAAAAGAAGATTTAATATCTATCTGTCTCAAACTATTCAAAATAGTTGAATAAGACAGAACACTTCCTAACACATTTTATGAAGCCATCACCCTGATACCAAAGCCACGGGAAGACAATACAAAGAAGGAAAGTTACAGGCCAATATCACTGATGAACGTAGATGCAAAAATCCTCAACAAAGTATCAGCAAACTGAATACAGGAGTACATTAAAAAGATCATACACCATAATTAAATGGCATTTATACTAGGAATGCAGATATAGTTCAACATCCACAAATCAATCAATGTGAAACACCACATTAAAAACATGAGGAATAAAAACCACATGATCGTCTCAATAGATGCTGAGAAAGCACTTTACAAGATCCAACATCCACTTATGATAAAAACTCTGAATAAAATGTGTATAGAAGGAAAGCACCTCAACATACTAAAAGCCAAATCTGACAAACCCACAGACAACATCATACTCAACAGGGAAAAACAGAAAGCAATCCCTCTGAGAAGAACAACAAGAGAAGTGTGCCCAGTCTTGTCACTCTTACTCAACATTGTACTGGAGGTTTTGGCCAGAGCAATTAAGCAAGAAAAAGAAGTAAAAGGAATCCAAACAGGAAATGAAGAAGTGAAACTCTCACTGTTTGCAGATGACATGATTTTATATATAGAAAACCCTGAAGAATTCATCAAAACTGTTACAGATAATCAACAACATCAGCAAAGTTGGAAGGGTACAAAATCAACTTAGAAGAATCAGTTGCATTTCTCTACTCTAATAAACAAACTAATAGACAGATAACTCAAGAATTCAATCCCATTTACAATCATAACAAAAAGAATGAAATATCTAGGAATAAATTTAATGAAGGTGGTGAAAGACCCATACAATGAAAACTGTAAGACATTATTGAAAGAAATCTATGATGACATAAAGAAATGGAAAGATATTCCATGCACATGGATTGGAAGAACATATATAGTTAAAATGTCCATACTATCCAGAGCAATCTACAGATTCAATGCAATCCCCATCAGAATCCCAATGACATTTTTCATGGAACTGGAGCAAAGAATCCTGAAATTCGTATAGGGCAACAAAAGACCCCGAATAGTTAAAGCAATTCTGAGAAAAAAGAACAAAGCTGGAGGCATCACAATCCCTGAGTTCAAAATATACAACAAAGCTATAGTAATCAAAACAGTATGGTACTGGTACAAAATCAGACACACAGATCAATGGAACAGAATTGAAAGCCCAGAAGTAAAACCACACATCAACAGACAGCTAATCTTTGACAAAAGATCTAAGAATATACAACGGAGAAAGGCAAGTCTCTTCAATCCATGGTGTTGGGAAAACTAGACAGCCACAATCAAAAGAATGAAAGTAGACCATTTTCTTTTGCCATACACAAAAATTAACTCAAAATGGATCAAAGACTTGAAGGTAAGACCTAAAACCATAAAACTGCTAGAAGAAAATATAGGTAATATACCCTTTGACATCAGTCTTAAAAGGATCCATTCGAATACCATGTCTACTCGGACAAGGGAAACAAAAGAGAAAATAAAGAGGTGGAACTTCATCAGATTAAAGAGCTTCTGCAAGGCAAAGGAAACCAGGAACAAAACAAAAATACAAGGGCTTGCCCTGTGGTCAAGGGGTTAAGTACAGAGCTCCACTTCAGCGGCCCAAGCTTTTGCCAGTTAGGATTCTGGGAGTGGACCTAGCACCACACATCAAGCCATGCTGAGGTGGCATTCCACATAACAGAATTAGAAGTACCTACAACTAGACTATACAGTTATGTATTGGGGGGCTTTGGGAAGAAGAAGAAAAAAAAATGAAAAGACAATCCACCAATTGGAAGAAAATATTTGAAAATAATATATCCGACAAGGGGTTAATCTCCAAAATATATAAAGAATTCACACAGCTCAACAACAATGGAGACACCCCTGCAGTAGCTTAGCCACCTCTGTGTGGGGCTTTCCTTTGGACTGTGAGGGAACTTGGAGCGCAAAGGTATTCCCACGGAGAATCGCCCATTCCCCCTCTTTTCTTAGAGCTGTGCACGTTCCCACAGCCTGGGTAACTGCCTTTTAGGAGGGACACAAGATTCCTTTACCTCCTTCCACTTCCTCTGGGGGGTCCAGCATCATTACTGATGGTTTTGGCTAGAGCAATTAGGCAAAAAAGAAATAAATGGCATCCAAACAAGGAAGAAGTGAAACTCTCACTGTTTGCAGATGACATGATTATATATATAGAAAACCCTAAAGAATCCATCTGAAAGCTGTTAGAAATAATCAACAACTACAGAAAAGTTGCAGGGTACAAAATCAACTTAAAAAAATCAGTTGCATTTCTATACTCTAATAACAACATTACAGAAAGAGAACTCAAGAATACAGTTCCATTTACAATCACAACATAAAGAATAAAACATCTAGGAATAAATTTAACCAGGGAGATTAAAGACCTATACACTGAAAACTACAAGACATTATTGAAAGAAATTGATGAAGACATAAGGAAATGGAAAGATAGTCCATGCACATGGATTTATAGAATGGACATAGTTAGAATGTCCATACCACCTAAAGCAATCTAAAGATTCAATGCAACCCCTTTTGGAATTCCAGTGACACTCTTCATGGAAATAGAACAAAGAATCCTAAAATTTATATCAGGTGACAAAAGACCCTGAGTAGCCAAAGCGTCCTGAGAAAAAAGAACAAAGCTGAAGGAGTCACAATCTTTGACTTCAAAATCCACTAAAAAGCTATAGTAATCAAAACAGCATCATACAGGTACAAAACAGACACACAAATCAATGGAACTGAATTAAAAGTCCAGAAATAAAATCACACATGTATGGTCAGCTAATCTTCAACAAAGGAGCCAAGAACATACAGTGGAGAAAGGAATGTCTGTTCAATAAACGATGTTGGGAAACTGGACAGCCAAATGCAAAAGAATGAAAGTAGACCATCAGCTTTTGCCATACTAAAAAATTTACTGAAAATGAGATGAAGACTTGAAGGTAAGACCTGAAACCATAAAACTCCTAGAAGAAATATAGGCAGTACTCTCTTTAGCATCGGTCTTAGAAGGATCTTTTTGAATACTATGTCTACTCAGGCAAGGGAATCAAGAAACAAATGAACAAATGGGACTACATCAGAGTAAAGCGCTTCTGCAAGGCAACGGAAACCAGGAACAAAATGAAAATGCAACCTACTAACTGGGAGAAAATATTTGAAAATAATATATCTAACAAGGGGTTAATCTCCAAAGTATATAAAGAACTCATACAACTCAACAACAACAAAAACACCCCAATCACATAATGGGCAGAGGGTATGAGCAGACATTTTTCCAAAGAAGATACACAGATGGCCAACAGGCACATGAAAAGATATTCAACATGACTAATTATCAGGGAAATGCAAATCAAATCTACAGGGAGATATCACTTTATACCTGTCAGAATGGCTATAATTACCAAAACAAAAAGGAACAAATGTTGGAAAGGATGTGGAGAAAAGGGAAACCTCATACCCTGCCTGTGGGAATGCAAACTGGTCCAGCCACTATGGAAAATAGCATGGAGATTTCTCAAAAAATTAAAAATAGGAATACCATATGACCCAGCTATCCCACAACTGGGTATTTATCCAAAGAACTTGAAATCTACAGTCAAAAGAGACTTATGCACCCCTGTGTTCACTGCAGTGTTATTTGCAATAGCCAAGCAACCCAAGTTGGGTGGAAGAAACCCAAGTGCCCATCAACTGATGAATGGATAAAGAAGGTGTGGTATATATACACAATGTAATACTACTCAGCCATAAAAAGATCAAATTGGGGTCAGCTCTAAGGCACAGCAGTTAAGTTCGCACGTTCTGCTTTGCCGGCCCGGGATTCGCCGGTTTGGCTCTCGGGTGTGGACCTATGCACCACTTGTCAAGCCATGCTGTGGCAGGCGTCCCACATATAAAGTGGAGGAAGATGGGCACAGACGTTAGCTGAGGGCTAGTCTTCCTCAGCAAAAAAGAGGAGGAGTGGCAGCGGATGTTAGCTCAGGGCTAATCTTCCTCAAAAAAAAAAAAAAAAGACCAAATCATCCCATTTGCAACAACATGGATGGACCTTGAGGGTATTATGTTAAGCAAAATAAGCCAGAGAAAGAAAAACACTGCATGATTTCACTCATATGTCGAACGTAATCAAACACATGGACAAAGAGAACAGTTTAATGGTTTCCAGAGGGGAAGGAGGTTGGGGCATAAGGAGTAAAGTGGCACATGTATATGGTGAGTGACAAAGAATAATGTACAACTGGAATTTCACAATGTTATAAACTATTATGATCTAAAGAAAATAATAAATAAAAAAAGTATTCTGCCAGTAATGATGAGAATGCTGCCACATTTCCCACTCAGATCAAACAGTTCAAGATGAGCCTAGCAGGTGTTCATTGGTGGGGGCTGAGCTAAGTCACAGACTGAGAACTGCTCCCTGGAGCAGGCTTCATGTCAGAGTTTCAGGAAAATTCATTTCTCACTGGTGCATATGCTCAGATCAGATGACATTTCAGGGAAGAATTGTGTGGGATTTCTGTTACAGTATCCAATATCGCTGCTGGTTTGCATCATGCCTTTAATTTTCTTCTCATTTTCCCATCTAAGTTTTATGATGTCTCATTTTCAATCTGGTCATTATAGGCGTATACTGCTCATGATTGGGTTTTAGATGAACTAAGGAAAGGGCAGTAGCCTTCTCAGTGTGCTGACAGTAGGGCAAAGGCACAGGATGTGTAGGGGAGTCTTCAGCGGGTTGAGCAAGTAGGTGTGAAAAGGAAATGGTGGATGCTCTTTCTTGGAATGTGGCTTCCTGGCCTTCGTGTGGACATCCGGTCAGGAAGCCACATTCTTCCTGAGCCAGCTTCTGTTGAAAGGACTGTTCTGAGTCTGGTGCTCAAGCATAGGGAGCATGTAAGCAACTCCTCTCTATGGGTATTGTCCTGCATTTCCAGCTGCTGGCTGGCTATTTCCATGCAGATGTCCACTGTCCTTTCACATGCAACATGCATGAAACCTGGTTCCATTTCCCCCCAACCTGTTCTGCTCCCTGCTGTGTTTGTAGACTTCACTTGTCAGTACTAGAGAGGGGTGTGGGAAAAGCTGTGGGCTGGGAGGTAGACCTGGATTTAGTCTGAGTCTTACACATAGCTGGGTGCCTTTGGGCAGATTCTTGACCTTTCGGAGTTGGGAAACCCTGGGCAAGCATCATCAATGCGAACCTCATGCCAGTTATGCCCAATAACTGTGGTGCACAGCATTGAACATACACGTTCTTATCAAGACTTCAGTTTTAATTGATCATGAGAGCACACTCTGTTCATAAATATCCACCTTTCATCTCCTGTTACTGATCATTTCTATCTGAGTCATTATTTAGTGTCTGTGCTGGGTATTTTCCGTTTCCCTTCCAGACCCACCTTCACCCCTCTCTATCCTATGCTCAGCCCCAGGAGGCTGACCTCCATAGGCTACATCAGTGTCCTGTGCCCTCTGGCCTTGGTTGAGTTTGGCCCATGTGGAACACCAGTAAGAAAGTAGAGGGAGAAAGGAGAGTGAGGCCATGATCATTAGTCTCCTGGCTCCCTACCCGGGAGGCACCTTGGCTTGGTTGTATCCCTGAGCCAAGGTCCCTGCACTTCACAAATCATCTTTCTCAACATGTCTCCTGGGTTCCAGTACATCTTACCTCCCCTAGTCCTTGGGCCTAAAGGTGGAAATGTCTCCTTCACTCTTACTACCTCTGGGTTACTACATATCCATTGTGGTTGCCTTATATTCCATCTCCACCTTTGAAAATGATCTAAACTGATTGTACCATCTGTTTCCTGGTGGGGGCCTGACTGATAGAGCATTGGAGAACAGGAGTGAGAGGGAGAACGTGGACAGGGCAACGTGACAGCACCATTTCCAAGGCTCAAAGGGCCACCTTCTGATCACTTCTCAGTAGAAGACAGAGTGAGTGGCTGAGGTGCCCTGTCTATGACCACACTTAGGCCTAGATAGAGGGGTCTGTTCTACTCCTCTTCTGGGTATGCCATCCCACCATGGGGCAAGGAGTTTGTGGGGCCAAGGGGACATGCTGACCTGGAGCCACAGCCCTCTTTCCAGGACCACACTCTCATTCCAACACCCTCGCCTTCCTGCCCAAATGGTCACTTGCAGAGCCTGTGCAGGCCGCTTCCCCAGGTGTGCACCCCTAGGCCCAGCCAAGGAGTGGCCAAGGGCGGATGTTCATGGAGGAGGGGTGGACAGAGCTTGGGTGTGCAGACTGGCTGTCCACTCGCATGCACTGAAGGCTCTTGTGGTGTGGGGTGGAGCCAAGGGTGAGGAAAGCAGGGGACCAGGCTGTGAGCTGTGACCTGCTCTCCCTGTGCCACTGCATTTGAGCACAGAATCCAAGGAGTCAGGGAATTCTAAATGCCAGCCGGCTAGCAGGTTGCTTTGAGGGCACGCTTGTCAGGGCAGGATGATAGAACATACTTATGTCACAGTTTGCTAACTTGACTTATAACCTTTCAGTAAGGATGCAAGGTAGGTAGGCCTCCATGTGTGCTTGTGCCCTGGGACCTGCAAATATTATGAGTGGGCTGTCCTCAGAGTTGTGCTGTCCCCAGGTGCTCCTATTCAATGGCAGGCAGCCTGTCCTCTTCCTAAAGACTTATAGGGACAGAGAGTCATCCCATTCCTCATTATTCTTGCTTCTCAGGACATTCTCTTCCTTCCTAAGTCCAGTTTCCTTAAGAAACAGGATATGGTGAGTTAGAAAGACCTTTCTGATGACACAGTGATAAGAAACAGGATTGGTGAGTTAGAAAGATCTTTCTGAGGACACAGTGAGAACCGCTGACAGGGGCTGAGCTTGCAGTTAGAATCCTGGCCTGGGCTTTCCAGTCCACACTAGAAAAGGTCGGGATGGGGTCCTAGGGAGGATGGAGAAGACAGGACAGATGGCTGTGAGTTGGTGACAGTTCCCCTTTCCTGCCATGCCATGCTCACCACAGGCGCTGGGGTTGGGATGACTCCCACGAGGGCAGCGTGCTCCAGGACACCTCTGCTGTGCTCAGAGGAGCACGGCAGGAGCCCAGGGAGATGGGCATCTTGCTGCTGCTCCTCCCAGCTCTCCCAGGGGAGCTCAGATGCAGGCGGCTCTTGGGGATGAGTATTTTCTGAGGCTTGATCAGCAGGGGCGGGCCCCTCAGCTCCTGGAGCAGGTGGCTGCTTGTTGGTTGGTGCAGGTTCCGTTGGGGGAGACTCTGGCCTGCCTGTTGGCCTGAGGAGGCATCCCTGGAACTGCTGCAAAGAAAGAGGAAGGAAGGAAGGGAATGTGAGTCATCTGGATGAGGATGGAGTAGAGCTGGGGCTGGGTTGAGAGGGGCTGCTCCCCGACTGTGCATCTACTCGCCGTCCTGCTCTTCAGACACAAATGCTGCCTCTTACCCCTAGGAGAGTGTGGGGCTCCTCCCCTAGTCTTCGCTGGTCTAGGGGATGGGCACTTTCTCTGGTGACACGTCCCTTCACTGCTTTTCCCAGCCCCTCCTAGTAGATGATAAGTGCCACTAAGGGCAGAGTCGGGTACCTATTCCAGCCATTTTCCAGTCGTACATTCCTCCTCCCCTGCACACACCATCACCACGAAGCTGTCTTAGCATCAAATTAAAGGCATCAATTGGCTGTGGGAGCGAGGTCTGTGCACATTGTCTTACTGTTATTGAGGCAAGTGAAGTCCGGGTAACCCATTGTTGGGCGTAAAAGGGAGAAAGAGAAGTTTCAGGGATGAGCAATGAGGTGGGGCCTGCTGTCTGTGATCTCTGTTCAAGGCCCAGATGTCCGCTGGGAAGCTGGCTGCAGGGAAGGGAGCAGCGAGGTTGCTGGGGCAGAACATGAGTCGGGGAGGCCAGGAGGCTGCTCCAGGGAGTGAAGCCAACCTCAGTGGGAAGGCTGAGTGTGTGTTAGGGACACTGTGTGGGGGCCCTGGCCTCTGACAAGGAGCAGCTGGGCTGTAGGGCTGTAAGGTACTGGAAAAATCTGGGGGCAAGAAACTGGTCCTGAATCTCATGTCTGGCTACATCCAGTGCCCTCCTCCTACTCCTTCCAGCCTGAATCAATGAAGCCAAATTGTTAACCTGGCCTCTGGGTGACCCACACTGCCCCCTGGCCAGCTGCTCAGGCCTTGGGGGCCCTAGAGATCAGGGCGTGGTCCATCTTAAGAATATTACCTCTGAAAGCCCCAGTTATTGGGGCACAGAGTGGGGCAGGAAGGTGGCTCCATGTCCCCAGGTCAGCCTTGTCCATAAGCTGCAAGTGCCTCCCCAGCACCAGGCCAGAGAAGTCGGCTCCTCCTCCTGTGTGGGGCCACCTCCCCGGGTAGTACCTGGAGGGTGGAGAGAAGGGGCCTGGTCCTGGGAGAAGCACTTGGGAGCCGGGCATGGATCGTTAGCTTCCCTCCCTCCTGCATGGGCATGAGGGCCCCACAAGACCCACTGCTCTGCCTGCCAAGAGTGTGAACTTCAGCACAGGAAGGGAATAAGGAGGTTGCCCAATCCCACCTCTCCCCACAGTCAGGTCAGGGCCCAGTGGGATTTTGCCCTAACAGGAGGGAGCCCCAGCCTGGGGCTGCTCTACCACAGAGGGAGGGACAGAAGGAAGCAAGGTCTAGCTCCACAGGGTCATGTACCCGCAGCAACAGCATCCTTCTCTCTGGTCTCCACTTTTATTTATTTATTTTTTTGGTGAGGAAGATTGGTCCTGAGCTAACACCTGTTGCCAATCTTCCTATTCTTGCTTGAGGAAGAGTGGCCCTGAGCTAATATTTGTGCCCATAGTTCTCCATTTTGTTTTGAAGAAGACTGGCCCTGAGCTAACATCCGTGCCCATCTTCCTCTACTTTATATGTGGGATACCTGCCACAGCATGGCTTGCCAAGTGGTGCCATGTCTGCACCGAGGATCTGAACCAGCGAAACCTGGGCCGCTGATGCAGAGTGCATACTGAACTGCTGCGCCACCGGGTGGGCCCCCATCCTCCATTTTGTATGTGGACACCACCACAGCATGGCTTGATGAGTGGTGTAGGTCCACGCCCAGGATCCAAACATATGAACCAGGCAGCCTAAGCTGAGCATGCTGAACTTAACCACTACACCATTGGGTCAGCCGCTAGTCTCCATGTTCTCTCTCTGCTTGCAGGGATCTGATCCCACAATCCTTGAATCAGATGGGATCATAGCAACTGGACCTCTAGTCTTGGCAGCAGCCAAAGGGGCTCTCCCTTCCTTCCAGCTGCTGTTAATGGACTGATGTGTGCACCCTTGGGGCAGCACCCTGAGCCCTGTTGTGTCAGTGGCCTCGTGTCCAGTCCTCATTCTGCACTCTCTCCCTGGGCTTGTTATCATGTCTATGACTTCAGATACCATTTATAGAGTTGAATCTCGAAACTGATACCTCCAGCCCCCTGCTGGGTGGTCCTCTGTATGTAGGTCTGCCTCCTCGACATCTCCACTTGGGCGTCTCAAAGTCACCTTGAACTCGATGACTGCACTCCTGCTCTTCCACTGCAAACCTGGTCCCTTCCAGTTTTCCCCAATTCAATAAAAGTCCTCACCTTCCATCACATCAAGCAGTCCAGAAACCCCAAGTCACCCCTAATACTTCCTTCTCCCTTACCCCACCCTCACCCTCATGCCCCTCCATTGTCAAGTTCTGTTGACTTACCTAGTAGTATCTCTTCATTTCCTTGAGTTCTGTCCATCTTCACTGTCACTCTGGTCTGAGCCATCATCTTTCAGCACCCAGACTCCTCCAACATGGTTTCACCATATCCATTCTTCCCCTTCCCAGTCTGTTCTCCACACAGCACCCAGAGTGATCTTTTTGGAATCGAAAGTTGTTCATGCCACCTCTCTATAAAAAAACATATCAGTGACTTCCCATTGCTCTTCAGATGAAAGATAAAACTCTTAACATGGCCCACAAGGCCTTGCATGTCTGGCCCCTGCCCCCTTCTCCTGCCTCAGCTTGCATCACTCTCCTCCTCATTCCCTGTACTCCAGTCTTCTTTTAGTTCCTCAAGCATTCTAGCCTCTCTCCTGCCCCAGGGCCTTCACACAAGCTGCTTCTTCTGCCTAAAACATTCTCAACTCATCAAAATATATCAGATCACAGTCATCATTTTCCCAGGGAAGGTCTTTCTGACTTCTTTGACTACATGAAATTCTCTTGTAATAAAGTCTTGCAGCACCATTCATCTCGCCTCCATAGCACTGATCACAGTTGAAATTATATATTAATCTGTATAAGTCTTGATTAACGTCTGTCTCCCATGCTAGATGATGAGTTCCATGAGGGCAGGGGCCTGTGTGTCTGTTCTTGCTCCTAGGATGTACTCATCACCTGGCATGATACTCAAAACATACTAAGTGATATTAAGTGCTCTGTAAAGTGTGGAATGGTCGGTGGCTGGGAGACTCGGAGGACCCAAGAAGGAAGGAATGCTCATTAATACATGGGCTGGAACTAAGCCTCGAAGCTAAAGTTCTGTTTTAGATTTCTGATATAAGTTGATACGGCTTTGTAGATTGAGAACAATATCTTTTCTCTCCTTGCCTTCTCCTTGCAGGATGGACTTGCAGAAGAAGACTTTGACAAAGGCCAAGACTTGGAGCTGGGCTCAGGAAAACAGCATTAGAGGGCTGGGAAGTCACGTGTGATTGGCGACTGTGTGAACTGTGGCCTTGAGGCCCCTGAGACAGCAGACGTCAGATGTCAGGCTCATCCATTGCTCTCCAGTCCAGCTTGTCCTTCCCCCAACCCTAGGATGTCAGAACCGTGGACAGCACTCAAGCCCAGGCCCAGGAAGATGGGATCTGCTCAGAATTCTGGCGAAGCAGAGGGAGAGTGAATGCCTGTCTCTAGGGAGAGGAGAGCTGGTGTCTATTTCTCCACTGGGCATCACTGCTACCCTTGTTCTCTATCACACAAGCTCTGGCAGGCTGCAAGGCGATAAAGCAAAGGAGGCCCCTCCCTATGCCCCAACTAGGGAACAGGGAGGGAATTGTGTGGGTCAGCCTGGAGAATGCTGGTTGGGGGCCCAGTCAAGGGTTATAGTCTTCGTGTGCTGTTCACCATGCAGCAACCCCACTTGACCTCGGTGGTAAGGTTAGGGTGGAGGGAAGCTCTGTGACAGAACTCTCTGCTTGAAGCTGTTTCCTGCAGCCAGGACTCCCCCAGCCCCAGTGCTTCCTGTCATACATGCAGCATCCTCTCAAACCTCTGAGCTTGGAGGTGGGGATGACCTCTTCCGAGAAGGAGTGCTGAGGCCCAGTTCCCCTCCCTTCCCTGGGCCCATCCACCCACATGGTCAGCACGGGCCGGTGTGTGCTCAGTGTGCCCACACTTTAGGGCTTTCAGCTTCACAGATCCAAGGTACTTCCATAGCACAGGCAGCTGCAGAGCTGCTCCTTGGCACCTTCTCCCAAAGGAACGACACGGCGAAGAATGGATAATGGCACTACTGAGACAGAGGCACTCACTGCTCTGTGGAAGCCATCCTGAGGAGTGACTGGGACAAAAACTGAGAGAGCTGAGGGCAAAGCCCCACACATGGCTCACTTGCATGGAGGGGAGCCCACAACGTGTTGCTGTGCTGCACGCTCACCCTCGGGGGCTCCAGACTGCAGCACCGTCCCCCAGGGACAGGCCAACGCTGCACTGCCTGTTAGCTGACATCCCACTCAGCACCAAGAAGGTCACCCCAGAGCCCAAAGAGTGGCCTGAACCTATCTTAATGATGTGGGAGCTGAAAGGGAAAGGGAAGCAGCCTGGACACTGGGGCTGTTTGGAGTAACTCAGAGGGGCTGGCCAGAATTAAGAGAACTAATGCCAAAAAGAACAAGCCTCCAAAGTTGCAGAAAACATATTTCTCTGCAGAAAACCCCAGGAGTGATTCTAGTACAGAACATCCCAAATGATCCCATTGAAGTCATTCTACAGCTCCCATCACCCCCAAACTGGCACGTAGATCAGTTTCATCTTCCATTGGCCAGACCTGCAGGTCAGTGAAGCACCTCCCCTGTCTCTATGCCAGGAAACGATTGTGGGAGAAAGTGTGTCATCAAGAGTAAAATCAACAAAAGTGCCACCCACTGGACCACGACAGGTTTCACCCCACAGAACCATCCTTTGAATGGCAACCTGAGCCACTTCAGTGGGGACTCATGGGGGGATCCAGCAGAGAGAGCAGAGTTTAACCTCTCTGAGCCCTCAGCACCACCCCACCTCCAGTTCTTTCAGTTCACAGCCTCCCTCCTATTCCCTCCAGCCTCCTTCCTCCATGAAGCCGTCCCAGGTTGAACAAGATCCAGCATAAATGGCAGCCCTCCCCACAGGACATTATTTTCTTCCCTTCAAAAATCATTTTTCTCAGATTCGAGTCATCTCCTTTATTCTCTAAGGTGTCCTATCTGGATTCCCAGAGTGGTGATCGGTCTGGGAGCACATTTTAAGCTAATTATTGGAGGCTTAGTGACAGCTCTGAGTGCTGGCTGCTCATCCTTCACTGCTCAGAAGGAGGATGCTCTGTTGCATTAAAGCAACTGACTTTGGGTTCAGGAGGTAACGGGGTCAGGACTTCGCCAGGGGAGGGACACTGTATGAAGGATGGTGGCTGCCACTTCCGAGACAGGAGGGAAGATGAGACCTGAGTCACAGCTCAGTCAGGTTGTCCTGGCCTGGGTCCTGGCTTCTTCCTATGCTTCTGCTTGTGACTTGATCATTTTATGCCAAGACAGTTACTTCTAATTCCCAAGGCTCCTAAGCCATCACTTCTACTTAGGGAGTGTGCTTTAAGCCTAAAAGTTAACATGACCACAAAAAAATACCTAATATTAAGGATGCCTTTGGATTTCTACCTGCCCCGCTCCACCATTTCAAGTTTATCCTTCTCCCCCTTCCCCACCCTCCCAACACTCACGCACAGCACCCACTGAATCCCCTCTGGCCAATGAGGGTGTCCTGGCCAGTGAAGTCACTTTTACCAGGCTGTCTTAGAAGAAGTGTGCTTGACCTGGTGGCCCAGGGCTCTCAGACTCGGTCTTAGGATTCTGAGCAAATCCCCAAAATTCTTTAGACTGTTGGTCCAGAGAGTGGACTTGCTCAGGAAATTCATTCACATCTCCTGCAGCAGCCGAGGGGCTTTCAGAACTCTCCAGAACATCAGATGCAGAGCAGATAAAGGTCTAAGTCCAGCACTTTCAATACCCTGGGAAAGGAAAGAAACCCAAACTTAAACACGACATATCAAGAGGGTGTGTAAACTTAAGCAGACGTGCACAAGTTTCCTTCAAAGAAACTTCCATGGGACACTGGACTGACTAGACCTCCGAGTTCAGCGTGGGAAGGTTCTGTCCCCCTCACTTTTCAGTTGCCCTGACCGGAAGTTCTCCCGTGCACTGCCCCCTCTGCTGTTCATAGTTTGCAGGGCTGTTTGTGCAATCCTCGCTATCTTCCCTCTCCACAAACCCAAGTTTCCAAGCCTGACTGTGTGCTGCTTTGATATTCGCAGCTGTATCCCCCTTCCCAGCCTTCTGCACACCTCGATTCAACGCAGAGCAGATCTAAGGGAGGGAAGGAGACGTCAGTGAGGACGGGCCTTTGCGATGGTCCCGTTGATGCCCAGACCAAAAGCCAAGTGACCCTCCTGAGCGCTAAGCTATTTGCACCCACTTTCCTCTGAGATCTCTGGCACCCTCTCTCCCTTCTTTCTCAGCTCTGACGTTTCTTTTTTCTGCCAAGCTGCAAAGCTTATTTAGAACCAATTGTGAAGAAAGGTTTTATTTAACACTCACTTCTTTCTCCCAGAAGTCTTCCTTTGCCTTTTTCCATGGACTCCTTTTTTGGAAGAAGGGACTTTTGAGGTCCTTGCAAAAGGGATGATGGCAAAGGGAAGGCCCCTGAGTAGCTGCTCTGGAGAGCAGTGAGCTCGTGAGAAACTCAAACCCTCTCTACCGAGCCTTGCGTTAACGATATTTTCTTATTTTCTGGATTCCTGGTGCTCTGGCATTTGGGGCTTGCTGACCAGGGGAAGAAGGCTTCTCCCAGGGCTGGCCAGTTCCCAGAGGGAGCAAATGACTTCCCTGTGAGGGTGCCTATTCCACGCAAACCAACCAATCCAGAGCTCATACCTTCAACTACCTCCTTTATCTGGCCAAGTCACTGTCCCCCTGCCCTGATCATCCCAGCGCTGCATACCTGACAACTAGGAGCACAGCTAAGCCCCAGAGCCTTCCAGAATTGTTCAAACTCACCAGTCCTCAGCCTGGCCAGCTACTGACCCTGCGTTGCTCATCCCTCCCTGCAGAAACCCCAGTAAATGCTTTTGCCAGTGCTTTCCCCTTGCTCCCTCTTCCTCCTGTCTGACCCTCGTGCCTCTCCGTGTGCCCCGTGTGGCAATGACAGCAGCATCTTCTGCCTTCGGGGTCTGACCAGCAAGTGGTGAGCCTTGTGTTGTCAACCCTGGGCTCAGGCAGAGGAGGCCAGAACCCACCCTGCACTCTCTAGACATCCCCTGTTGTTTTGTGGGCAGAATCTTAGACAGTGGAAGGAAGGTATTGAAGTCCACCTCTTTCTGCACAAAGACCTGGCCCAAGAGTTCAGAGTCACAAGTTCATGACTGAGACATGCTGAATGAGCTTGGATAGTTTGATTCAATCTTCCTGCTATTCCTGGAGTCCTACTGTGTGTGCCAGACACTGTGTGATGGGGAGTGGTGAGCAGTGGGGCTCAGAGGAACCAAACCGTGAAGGACATCGTAGGCCTTGCTAAGGATTAGTTTTACTGTGTCCTCCGGGCATGGTTGAATCTGGAAGGGTTTTAAAAAGTAGAATGACATGACTAGACTTATGTTTAAGAGTTTATCCAGACTGCTGTGCATACAATCCTAAGGAAGCTGATGCAGAACTGAAAGAGGAGCAATGACGTTGGCTTAGATGAAGTTAATAGATTTGCTACTATTAGAGAGAACTGGACACACGAGATATATTTAGGAGGTGAACTTGGCAGAGCTTGGGAAGGACTGCATGTGGTGGACCAAGCTCCAGCTTGGGCATTTGGTGGATGTCGGTGTCATTCACTGAGAGGAGGAGCGTGGAGCGAGCAGCTGTCCTCCTTCTCTGGGCCTTAGTGTCCTCTCCAGTTCCCTCCGGCTTTCATAATCTAGAATCCTACTTCCCAGAGAGGACATTTCTCTGCAAGAAGGTGGAGGCAATAAAGGGGGAAGGGATGTTTACACTAGTGGACCCTGAGTTAACCTTTGAACGTCTTGTCAGGCTGGCCTTCAGTAAAGGCCTGAGGACACGTGGGTCTTGGTCAGAGCTGAGAAACTACCCATGATGGCCACCTTGTGTGCTCCTGAGGAGAAGCGTCCTTAATATGTAGCCCAAGCTCCATTGCCTCTCAGCCCTGTTAAAAGTGATCAAAGAGAAGATGGATACTGCGTGCAAGAAGTATTTAGGTCACACTCCTATTGAGAGGAATTGAGCAAACAAAAGAGCAGAGGCCAAAACCATTATTCATTTCTTATAAAGCTAGTCAAGCAGAATTCCACACATTCTAGATTGTCTTAATCTGTTTGTACTGTTATGATAAAAATGCCTTGGGTCAAGTGGCTTTAACAGTAAACATTTATTTCTCACAGTTCTGGAGGCTCAGAAGTCCAAGATTAAGGTGTTGGCAGGTTCACTGTCTGGTGAGGACCTGTTTCCTGGTTCATAGACTTTCTTGCTGTTTCCTCATATGGCAGAAGGAGCGAGGGAGCTCTCTGGGGTCTCTTTTGTAAGGGTATTAATTCCACTTAGGAGGGCTCCACCCTCATGACCTAATCACCTCCCAAAGGCCCCACCTCCAAATAGCATCACATCGGGCATTAGGATTTAACATATGAATCTGGTGGGACACACACATTCAGTCTATAGCATAGATCTCAGAAGGTCTCCGGCCCTAGGCTCCCCCCTCACCCAGCTGCAGCTGGTTCACTAACAGGAGCCGGTGCTTACACTAGAGTGGGGAGGACGTGCAGGAGCTGGAGGGTCCTCAGACCTGGGCTCCCACCGACTCCACTGCAGTCAACCCCTGGATAGCAGAGGAGCTGCGATGGAGCCCAGTGCCAGGACAGCACTGGTGGAAGTACAACATTGTAGATAGTGTAACGAAGGGCCACCCTCCATGATAACTGGTCCCTGATTTGAGCATTTGATGGAGGTGGCATGTGGGGAGGACAAACACTGAATCTGTTTCATCCAAGGCCCATGCAACCAGAGTTGCTGCTCCTGGAGAAATTTTCTGGTGATGCAGAGGGTGACCCTCCTTTCTCCTTAAGGCATCCACAACAGGTAGGAAGTTCAATCAAAAAGTGCAGGTGGACAAAGTAAGTTAATTTTTATGCTGAACCTCCATTCTACTGGGATGGTGGATGTTCACCCCTTTCCTGGAGTTTGTGGCTAAATTCTGGAGCAGTTGTGTGGTGCCAAGGCTTTAGGGAAGGCCCCATCTGGTCCTGAGTCACCTGTGCTCACAGGTGTCCCCTGAGGTGTCTATTGTCTGTCTTGTCCACATTCTTCAGTTCATGTGTGTCCCCACTACGAAGGCCCTTGTCCTTTCTGGCCCATCAGCCATCTTGACCACCTCAGATTCTCTGACTCTGGCTTGAGCACCCAGGAATCATTCGGCTTCTTCAGTGTCCTGGGAGGTGTTGTCTGTGGCCCTGCCACCTGTCATACAGATGGTCCCTCTCTGGCATCTTGTTGGCGTCTTGCTTGCCTCTCCCCCAGAAATTGTGGCAGAGCCAGTGTTCTTGCTTCTCCTTTTTCCCTCACCATTGTCCCCTCAACTACCTGTGGGGTGAAATCCCTCCCTCTATAAACGGTGATATTTTGCCTGAGGAACCTAGCATTGTTATTATTTCCAAAATGTTATTCTTCCTCAGTGTCTTCCTAATAAGTCCTTGTGTCCCCTCGAAGAAGGGGGACACTGGGCTCTACCCAACACAAACTGTGCCTGGCTCTGTGGGTAAGACACTCCTCAGGGTCTCTGAGGAGCAGCCAGCAGTCACAGAGTACTGAGCTAAGTTCTCTCCTCCCTCCTGGGCACTGTGCCCATCCCTCCTCCTCCCCTCTCCTACCAGGGGCCCAGCAGAACTTTTCTTGGATCCAGAGAAGCCTCTGAGTGTCTCACTGAGTGGGGGAGCTTTCCCTGTGGTCTTTGCCT
This sequence comes from Equus quagga, assembly GCF_021613505.1. Taxonomy (NCBI): domain Eukaryota; kingdom Metazoa; phylum Chordata; class Mammalia; order Perissodactyla; family Equidae; genus Equus; species Equus quagga. The sequence goes on along the minus strand of NC_060274.1, from coordinate 113,872,851 downwards.
TAAAGGCAGCAATAACTGTGGGCTAGCTCCTGCCCCCAATCTCCAGCCTCATCTGCTTCTTCCTCAATCACCGTCCCATCCCTGGGCCTCGGCTGTCTGCCATGGCAGAGGTTAGGGGTCAGCTGGGTCTGGAATCCTGGAGGACCCTCAGGGCTCCTGCTTCTGCTCCCCCTTGTCTCCTGAGACCTTCCCAAGTACACCTCACTTCCACACATTTGGCTGAGAGTTCATGGCTTTATGGGTCAAGACTCCCATGAAATGTCAATCACTCCTCGAAGCACAGCCAACCAAGACACTTACAGGCCCTCAGTTCCTAAGAGCTGTCTTGGAACTACACGTTGTTCCCTCTAGCTTTGCTGTGGGTTCAGAATCCTCCCCTGAATTCAGTTTGCATTAAGTCCAGCCCCTGACTGTTTGGTGAGCACTGGGGCCCTCGGTCTTGGCTGCCTCAGGTAGAGGTGCCCCTGTCTGATGGCCCGTGACACCAGCCAAGTGCCACCAGGGCTGCCAGTTCTGGTAAAAACCTCTCTGCCCTGGAGGCAGACCCCTGGCTGCTGCTTTTGGAACTGCCCCTCTCTCTCCTGGAAGAGGGTCCATTCTTTTAGAAATTCCAAGTGGGGCATAAGGGACGTAAAAATTTCCCTCCATGCCCTGCTTGTCCAATAGAAGAGCTTGGACACTGAGAGACAGAGACGAGCTGAAGGGTTAGCAGAAGCAGTTAGTTCCATAAGAGCAGAGAACAAAGATTATAAATGGCAAATTGCCTGTTGTGATGTTTTTGTTAAGCAGCCCTGGAGTCAGGCCTGTGCTCTGCAAGGGCCCAGGGAGGAATATCCAGGGGGGGTCCTAGGACTTGGATGCGATGGAACTGACCTGGGGGCTGTGGAAGCAAGACCCGAAACCAGCTTATGGAGAGTCGGGTTGAAAACTACTACTCCAATATAAGCAGGCAGATTCCAAAGTGGGAAGACAGGTTGCCAAATTTAACTGATGCTCCAAGCTGCCCCTTCTCAGCAGAGGATATGAGCATGGATATGTTCCAGTAAAGCTCTGTTTTTAAAAGTAGACTGTGGGCCAGATTTGACTTGTGAGTCATAGTTTTCCAACCCTTGTTCTAGAAACTGAGATTCAGTTAAGCATGAGTATTGGACTATTTAGACCAGGAAGTCACAAATCAAGAGCCACAATCCATTGAGGCAGTGTTTCCAAGCTGTACATATCAAACTTTGAAGTAAATAATTTTGCAAATCTAAACCTAAAATTCTACAACTCCAATTTCTAGTGAAACAAGCCAGGGCTGTGTAAAGATGTTAGGAAACCCCACTGTCCATGGTTAATGTTGGTTTCTTGACCTTTCAGAACAAGAGTATATGAAATTAGGTAGAGCCATGAGTCACTTAATGATGAGGATATGTTCTGAGAGATGCGTTGTTAGGCGGTGTCGTTGTGAGAACATCACAGAGTGTACTTATACCAACGTAGATGGTATGGCCTCCTGCACACCTAGGCTACATGGTGCTAATCTTATGGGACCACCATTGTATATGTGACCCATCATTAACCAAAAATGTTGTTATGCGATGCATGACTGTTCATTTGAGTGAAGCATCTTATGGACAAATGGGCTTTAAATTGTTCCCCAACAGTTTCTTGTATTGTTTTTGCTACATTTTAGACAATTCTGTTGTGGAAAAATATGTTGAGATGGTTAACATTAGAACAAATGTGTAAGTTATTTTTAATGCTCTACTGTAATCGAATCTAATTAATGCAGTAATCATTGTTACTGAAGGGTAAAACTTAGCAAATATTGTGCAAGTAATTCTAAAAGAAGAACCTGTCTAGGATTGGAGATAAAGTCTAAGTTTGTGGATTGGTGTTTTGGTTGCAAATGACAGAAAACCCAAATCAAATTGGTTTAAGCCAAAAAGAAAATTTACCAGCTGAAGTATATGGCTAGATACATGGGATCAAATATCACTGGCACCCAGTCTCTCTCCATCTCTGTTCTGTTCTCCATGTCGGCTTCCTTCTCAGGCTCTATACAGTTGTCAGATGACTGCCAGCAGCTATAGAGCAGCATCCTCCAGGTTCAAGTTTAGTGAAAAAGAGAAAATGCCTCTTTCCCCAAAGTCCCGGCAGAAGTCTCATTGCACCTCAGTGGCTCTAGTTGGGTCCTGTACCCATTGCTAATCCAACCAAGGCTGTGGCCAGGAGTTTGCGGTGCTCCAGCTGCCCCACCCCCTCCTGCAGGGCAACCACTGGGCAGAGTAAATTTGCATGAAGCACGTAGGCTGGCTGCCGTGGATCAGGATGGTTCCCCGGAGGAAAATGAGGGAAGGCTGAATGGATTATGAATGGCAAAACCAAAAGCTGCACCCACAGTTTAGTTTGACCTACTCTCGAGAAGCTCTGGTGGCCTTCTTCATGCTTGCTGTCAGGCGTGATTTTCCTCATGGCCATGTCTTGGCAAATTCCCTCCTACAACAGCCAACTGCCAATGTATCTGACCCCAGCAGAGAAAAGGTCCAGGTCAAGCCTTCCTGCTTAGCCTACTCCACAGGCAAAGATGGTGCATCCATTGGGGCTGTCATGCATTATATATGGAGAGGCCCAACGCCTTTCTCCTCCCAAAGTGCCTAGAGCCTGAGGAACTGCTTCAAATTTGGGTTTATGTGTGACAATGGAATGGGACATTTGTAATTCCGTCATGTGTTTGAGGAAAGATCACTGGTTCCCAGAGAGACTCCATATTGTTAAAACAAATTCCTCTCATTTCTTGAGCTAATTACCAGAACTAGATTTCTGTAACTCAAAGCACAGAGTCATGAATAATTAACGTGAATGTGTTGGGTGTATATTGAGAACCTGGTGTGTGTATGGGGTGGTGGGATGATTCCAGCTGGGGCAGGAGGGCGAGGCCATCAGCTGGGGCAGAAATATTGTTGGGAGATTTGTTGGGTACCACAGTGGCTTTAGTGTGAGAGATGGTGGCAGAAACCAGGCCAGGCAATGAGTGGAGAGACCACAGTCCGTGGAAATCACTTCTGAGGGGCGGAAGGTGGAGGAAAAGGAGCGGTGCTGGCTTGGCTCCTCATCTGAGCTGCTGAGGGGGTGGGGACTACACGGACAGCAGCAGTGACTGCAGGCCACAGGGCGAGCACAGAAAGGACTTGTGCAGAGAACCATGTGAAACAAAAAGTGTCAGGCCCAGAAGAAAGGACTTGAAGATGAAGAGTGAGGAGGGTTCTGGAACCCAGTGAACAGGCAGCCAAACGAAGTGGGAACAGGAGACCATCTTTGTGATTTACCTCAATTGTGGAGCTAGGCCTGTGGCATCTTTCCTTACACTCTAGGGGAGTTAATTGTCCACCTAAACAGTCGGCGGGGTGGGAGAGAAGGGTGAAGCCAAGAAAGGCAAGACCTTCAGTGTGGGGAGGGCAGCATCTTGGAGAAGGTCCCTTCTTCCCTGTTGCCCCAGAAGTGACAGAGAAAAGAGAAGTCCAACAAGAACCCACCCCTGCCCCTGCCCGCAGGTCTGTGGGATGGGGTTGTGGCGGGCAGGACAGGCAGCCCCTGCTCTGATGCCCACCAGCCAGGCCCTCCTGCAGCAGTGAAGCCTGTGCTGCTCGCTGTGGAGATCCTCGTGGATGGTGACACCTGCTATCCATCCACCTTGTACCTTGTGCAGCCCAGGGAACCGCACATTTCGTGTGTTCAGGGGAACCCAACAGATGGAGGAGTCCATGCCCTCCTGGGGCTGAGCAGTCTCACCTTCACTTCCAAGTGACTGTTGAGCCCCTGGGTGCCATTTGTAGAGGACCCACGTTTCCTCTCAGGGGCAGGCTGAGCAAGCCCCTTGGTGTATACTCTCTCTGGGCCATCTTCCCTGGAGCCTTGTCCTTCCGTTCTCCAGACCCAGAGGGTTCGCAGGTCTCCATCCAGCATCTCCTTGAGCCCCGCGGGCTGTGGAACAAGACTGTCTGGGTTTGAACCTCAGCTCCTGCATTTGCTATGAGCCTCCGGCAAAGAGCTCACCCCATCAACACCTGAGTTTCTTGATCTATAAAATAAGGATGTGGATACTAGTTTGCAGCGAACATTAAATAAGATAATACAAAAAAGGTGCAGCAATTCAACATAGTTAAGCATTTAGTAAAGCTAGGTACTTAGTGACCTTTGACTGTCTTCCGACCTTGGCTTTCTGTCACAGCCCAAATCAAGTCTGTCTTCTCCCTGGTCAAGCATCTCATTGTTGCTTTTCTCAGTGCTCCCTCTTGGACCAACTTCCAATGATGTCTATGTGTGTCCTGCGTGTTTTTTGAACTTTGAGACCCAGCGCCACCCATTTGAGAACATGACACCAACATGAGTAGCTGGCACTTGGTTTTCTTGGGACTTTGTGGAATAGTGTTTGTCTCGTGTTTTCGAGGAGGGCCTGTCAAGTGCCCTCTGCCGAATGAGGGTAAGACGATGCCTTCCTGGACCCGTCTCTCTAAAAGCTGAGTTGTTAGATGTTTCTGGGTGTTAGGGAGACAAGCACCTAAGAATTAGAAGCATTTTTTCCTCAGTCTCTCACTGAGGTTTTGCTGTACCCTTGAGCCCTAGTGGCTGCTCCCAGGTCAACAGTAATACCCTTTCCCTCATGACTTCATTAATGCGTCTCAGGGGCCAGCCTGGTTGGGCTGTTTTTGCAGTACTTTCATCGCAGCTCAGCCAGTCACCAGAAATCAGCTTTCGAAACTGAAAAGCCTCTTCAGCCAGAGCCTCCCCCTCACCCCCCTCCTTTCCTGCTCCCGGGAACTCGGCTTCCCGAAAGTGAGCTCCTGCCACACCCTGACAGGCTGTGCCCTGATTTGTTCCTTAGCGTCATGGGGTATCAACTTCTCTGCAATTACCCAAACTTACCAAATTATGACTGGAGAGGGCTGGGGTGGGGCGGTGTGGGTGGCGGGAGTCTGTTGCAGATCCGCATCTGGAGCCAGGAGGCCCCACCCTCCTCAGAGCCAGGCCGGGGATCCCTGCCTGCCTCTCACTTTTATTATTTTGGCGGGCATTGAGAAGTTAATCTTTCTCTATTGGAGCAGCTTCCCTTTTTTTTCACCCTGGGAGGACGCCAACAGGAGTCCTCCAGTTGCCGTGAAGTCTGCCATGACCAGCTGTGAGCACCCCGACTTCCTGGTGAGTACTGGTAGAAGAGAGAGGGAAAGAGAAGAGGGGGGCAGGCAGAAAGGGAGAGAGAGGCCCCGAGGGGCCAGCAGGGAGTCCTAAAGCCCCCATTCCTTATTAGTGCTAAGGACCAAGCCTCACAGTCTAGACAAGATTTTAGGTGATTAAACAGGGGTGGCGGCCGCCCTCCAACCTGGTCCCCAGAGGCAGAGATTCCTCCCAGGGCTGACCCTGTGGATGAACCACAAGGACTGAGGAAGAGCTGGAGGAGCCGCTTTGCTCTACCTTTGACCTTAGGTTTGTCTCTGTTGAATCCAAATATTTGTTTTCCAGGGTTCTCAGTGTTACAATTTCTTTGCTCAGAAGCCCTTTCTGAACAAAGCAAAGGGAAGGAGAGAGGGAAGCAGAGAGAGAGAACTAATGTTTGCTGACAACCCACATGCCCCAGGCACTTCATGTACTTGGCTTCCTTCCCTCCAAGCCAATGGCACAGGCACCTCTGTTCCCATTTGCCTGATGAGGAACCTGAGACCCAGAGGAGTAGAGTCACAGTGACCCATCTGGAGGCTCGCAAGCTAGTCCTGGGCCCACCACCTCTCCCACCTGTTTCGGCCACCTGAGACTAACAGGGGATCTGAGCAGAGACCCTCTGTTCTTGCCACTCACACCACAGGCAGAAAGAGCCCCTTTGCACTAGGCCAGGGCTGTTGCCCAAATGAGTCCCAGCCAAGGCATCTGCGGGACAGCTGCCCCTTGCACCTGGGCTGGGTCCCCAGAGCTCTCCCCTGGAGCCAGGCTGCCAGACCCTGCCCACTGCTGGTCAGCCATCTGGTAAAGAGGCCCTGGCCATCTCTTCTGGAAAGTTGTGGGAGGCCCCTGAGAACATTCCCCTTTCTTCTCCTCAGAATCCTTTCTGCCACTACCTCATGGAAGCAAAATGAAACTAAAAGAAAAAAAAGTCTTGGGAAATAAGTTGAAGACTGTTTTCTGAAGGCTGGGATCTTTGCCACACTTGGGGCTCACCTGCGGCCAGTGGGGAGGGGAGGTCTGGGCCCGGATCCATCTCCTCTTCTGTGGCGTCTTCTCTTCATTTTCCTCAAAACCTCAGTTTCAGCACCTGGATTAAGAAGTCACTTTTCTGAGATGTTTTTGGTTTTCACATGCATGTTTCTCTGCTAGACACTTCTGGGCATACAATCACAGGGAAGACAGCTTATGGCCTAGCTAGGGGAAAACAGTGTACACAAAAATTACTTCTGGTACAAGGGAGAAATGGTAAATTACATAACATAGGCAACATGTGCTGGAGTACTAGGGAGAAAAATCGCACGGGGGTGCAGGGTCAGGGGAGGTGATGGGGAGGAGGCATTGAGCTCTTGGAAGCAGGGGGTGGGTAGGGGAAGCAGGGCACTGAGTGGGGAGCACAGGGGGAGCAAAGGCTCTGAGGCGGGATCATCGAGGCCACATTTGGAGAAACCTGGACAATCTGATTGGCTAGAGCCTGGTGAACGGGAATGTTAGGAAACGAACCTAGAGGGTCCGGTGGGGGCACAAAGGCTGTGTGGGGTGCGGATGGAGTCAGAGGGCAGGGATCCGTCTTCCCCCAGGAACTCCCCCTTCCCACTGCTGCTCTCCCTGCACCAGGGTCTCTTCCTGCTCTGCTCATGTGTCCTGGGAGCTGGAGGGCTGTAGGCACAGGGGACGCACCTGCAGATGACTGCCCTTGACGCCAAAACAGGACGGTTCCTTTCCCCTGTTTACAGTGGGACCTTGGACAAGCCATGAGCCTCACTGAGCCTCACTCTCCCCACCTCTAAATTGGAGCAGATGAGAGGATGCATCGGAAGCTCTTTGTGAACTGTAAAGCTCTATAAAACGCCAAGGCATGGCAGAACTCCTCTTTTGATCAAGTGTTTTGGTGAGATTACAGCTATTTATTGAGCTGATGGACTCACCTCCAAGCCGAAGAAGAGCTGTGGCCTCTCTTCTCATCCCAGTGCTCACTGGCAGGGATTCTGTGTCAAGAATCCACTCTTCCTCCAAAAAGGGGCTTGAAAGCTTCTGTCTGTGGCTGCATGAGTCACAGGCGCAGACTTCTCCCTGCAGGGGATTCTCTGGGAGAAAAGCGCCTCCTAGATTCAGATATGCTCCCGGATGGGACAGCGTCCGCCTCTGTTTGAGAAGGCTGCTCTAATGTCACTTGTTTCTATGTATGTCTTTACTATGCTAATGATTCATCTCTGACCCACATGAATCTTAGTGATCTGTGTACCTGCTTGTTTTATTTTTTGTTCCATCTCTTTGCATAAGTGACATGAGGTCACCAGGTCTACCAGCCATGGCTGACGGGCTTCCAAGAAGTCACACACACTTGTCAGAAGAGAAGAACCAGCTGTTCTCAAGGAAGACAGGATTTTCCCAGCTCTAAGTTCTAAACAATTTTTTTTGATTTTTTTTTTTACTTGGGGCGTCGTGCAAGGTCGCTTTCCCTGATAACTGTTTTAAAGCGGATGCAGGAGTGGTTTCCATAATCTTCAGATGGTCCAATTTGATATCCAGACAGAACTTAGATTATTGAGAGGTCCACAGACTAGGAATAGTCTTGAGTCATTGGCTCCTGTGAGGGCAAAAGACCAGAAGGTCCAGAGCCAACAGTTCTCTCCAGTCAGTGTTTCCCTCCCCGTCACCCTCCTGAGAATTCTGGGAGGTCCTGAGAGAGGATGTGAGGTGAGCTTGTTGGCAGAACACGCACAGCTGTACCAGCCACAGCCCTGTGAGCTCACGCATGGGCGCACACAGCAGGATGCCACATACACTGCACACACTGGAGTCTTCAAGTGTCCTTACAACCATCGCAGATTGAGATGGGGAGACTGGGGCTGGGAGAGGTGAAGTGATGTGCCTTTGGCCTCCAAGCAGGGCGCTGACAGACCATGTCAGCCCAGCTTCAAACTGCATGCCCCATTGATCTGTGTAGCCTACCCAGAATCCGTCAATCGATTGATCGATCAATCTCTCTTTCCTTCTCCCTCTCCTCTTTTCCTCCACCTGTTTTTCCTCTGTTGCCCTCACTGATTCCTCCATACATTCACTAAAACCTCGTGACAAGGGCTCAGGGGCCCAGAGTTCCTTCCCTCCTGCACCCTGCAGTCTGTCTTGGGCCCAGCCTTAACCTCCTTCGGCAGAAACAACTTTCCTGAGCAACCCAAGTACCAAGCAGCATCAATACATCCTTCTTCTCAGAAGTCTAGATAGGATAAGCACGATGTTTCAGAAGAGTTCTACCAGTTAGTTAGGTATTTACTTAAAAAAAAAAATCAAAGGCTGGCCCCATGGCCTAGTGGTTCAGTTCACTTGCTCTGCTTTGGTGGCCGAGGGTTTTGCTGGTTCAGGTCCTGGGCACAGACCTAGCACCACTCCTCAAGCCAGGCTGAGGCGGTGTCCCACATAGCAGAACTAGGAGGACCTACAACTAGAACATACAGCTATGTACTGGTGGGTTTTGGATAGAAGAAGAAGAAGAAGAAGAAGAAGAAGAAGAAAAGATTGGCAACAGATGTTAGCTCTGGGCCAATCTTTAAAAGAAAATCAGTGAGAAAAACTCTCTATAGTCATTAATTTATACATTCATTCATCTAATTCACCAGTCAACAGAGAGTTGTATGAGTGCTAACTATGCGCTGGGATGGCCATAGAGACTTTATGGGACTTGATGATCTTTTGGACAAGGAAACACGGGGCACTCAGGCCTGTTTTGGGCCAGGGTAAATGTGCTCATGGTTTTGTAGGAGCCTCTGAGGAGGAAAGGGCTACTTTAGTCTGAGGCTGGGGTTGGGCGAGGTCAGGGAAGGCTTCCCGGAGCAGGTGAGGGATGCATACGTCCAGCCATCGCTAAACAGATGAGCAGAAGCAAAACTCTTACATTAATCTTTTAGGACCTAAATGTTGGAAGATTAATGAGCAAACACTGTTCAGAACCCCAGCAAGAAAATGACTTTGCAGAGCTGGGCTGCGGCTGGATCAGTCAGCCCACCATCAGCAGCCTGACCATAGCCCTGGGCTCCCCCGGCTGTTCCGAGGCTCAGAGAGCTAAGCCACGCCCGCTCTGTGGCTAGTGATGCGGGCCCCACAGGTGGCTCTGGGAAGGAATTAGGATCAGTGTTTGCTAATGCTCTAACCTCATGGAGGAGGCCTGAGTTCCTCAGTCTCCACCTAGGAAATGTGGAATTCTACGTCTCTGCCACCTCGTCTACCTGGGATGGACTACCCGCCCCACCTCCCCATGACAGGCAGCACTGTCCCTAGTTAGGACTTCTGTAGTGGGAACTAGCAAATACTCAAAACAGCAGTTGTTAACTGAGAGCGATCTCACTCCTCCCCTTCGGGGACATTTGCAATGTCCAGAGACATTTTTGGTTGTCACAAGTGTAGGGGAGGAGGTGCCACAGGCATCTAGTGGGGAGAGGCCACAGGTGTTGCTTAACATCCCACAGTGCACAGTCCAGCCCCACCCCCCGACGCATACACACAACACACAAAGAATCACCTCGTCCAAAGTGTCAACAGTGCTAGTGCGAGAAACCCTCTCTTAGAAGATAGTGTTCCCTAGGGACCAGTGCTGTCCTGGAGGTGGTAGGGACAACCACCCAGTTCTTGACCTGGTGGGTTTCTTGCTTCTCTCCACTTCTAAGTAAGTGGAGAAAGCCACTCCTCTCCCATCTCCTTCTTCCACTTCTCCAGAACAGGACCGCTGACCTGTCATGTACCGCAGCCACAGTGCCCAGGGCCCATCATTCTTGTAGCGGTCCACAAAAATGTTTTTACTTCTTTTAAAAGCAGAAGAAAGAAAAGAACTTTTAGATCAAAGAAAGTGTTTCAACATATAATAAAATATTTGTCTTTATACCAACGTAGTCACAAAATATAATATTAAATTTTTTGTGGAAGAAGGATCCCATAGAGTAGCAGTGCTCAGCACCCATGAGGGTCATCATGCAGCCCTGGTTCAGAAGTTTCCTCTGAGTCTTGGCTGAGGTAAAGGGGGCTGAGGCATGGAGGTGGGTGTTACTGTTCTTTTCTGGAAGTTTCTCTGTGAGAAGCCCACACCACCCTCAGGGCAGCCCTGGCTCTGCCACTGTGCAGACCCTGCCCTCTGTCGTCTGACTACGGCCTGGGACCCCGCTGGGGCATATTACCTAGGGCTGCCTGATTTTCATGCTGGTGAGCTTGCCACCTTCTGGCCACACCAGAGGCATTGTTCTCATACTCTCGTCACGCACAGCCAGATGCTCAAATGTCAGCCCTAACCACAAATTTAAAGTCTTTGAAACATAAGACTGGAAGCTCATCTTAATTTTAACAGCTAATATTATTGGGCAATTACACTGTGCCAGGCACTGGACTTTGTGCTTCTTACACTAATTTTTTCCAGCTTTATTCAGATTTAATTGACAAATAATACTGTGTAAGTTTACAGTGTAAACCATGTGGATTTGATACAGGTATATATTGCAACATGATTCCCACCATAGCATTAGCTAACAACAGCCTCACATCACTGAATGACCATTTCTTTTTTTCAGTGAAAACATTTAAGATCCACTCTCTTAACAACTTTCAAGTATATAATATAATATTATTAGCTATAATCACCAAGCTGTGCATTAGATCCCTAGCTCTTATTTGTCTTATAATATTTGTTTACATTCTTTGACCAATATCTCCTCATTTCTTCACACTCCTATTTAATTTTGTCAACTATCTATGAAGTAGATGTTACAACATTTCTGTTTTATAGATCAGACAATGAGGCTTAGAAATATTAGTAATGTGCCCAAGCCTGGTAAGCTATACAGCCAATAAGTTGGAGGGGAAAGTTTATAATTTGAAGTTAATTTTGGTTAAACTGGTAGGAATGTAAGTCGGCTATTGACCCCAGAGCATTCTGTATGCACTGCACTCATTTACATTTGTGTGTGACATCCATTCATTCAGTCTACACTGAGCACAATGACTGCTCTAGAAGCTGGGACAACAAAGAAGAGTAAGGCACAATCAATGCATTCTAGGAACTCACAGCCCAGCAGAAGAGATGGATAAGGAAACGGTCCATATAGTAACCATCCTGTGATGAGGGCTTTGGCAGATGTGAGCCCAGAGCTGAGGGCAGCTACACCACTCTGGGGCCAGGATCCCCATTTACCTGACTGTGTGGAAGGGAAACCTGCCCATTTTCTGACCTTGGAGTTGGCCCCCATCCCTTCTTGCACATAGTTGCTTCTCTGCCAGGGCTTCGGGCAAGGCATCCACTCCTCTTGCATGGCCCCAGATTCACACAGAGGCCCTGTGCAGATGTATAATAAAGAAAATCACTGCTCTTTTGAGTCTGGACCTAGAAATCCCAAGCTGGCCAACAGTTATCCTTGTCTCTTTGCCTCTTTCTTCTGGAAGGCTGTCCATCTGCGTGGTTGAACTCAGGAAGTCCATTTGATTCCTTTGCAAATGCCCACGTGTGTCCTTCTCTTGTTCTCAGCAGCAGGATGATAACATGTTCAGCTGCCAAGTTGATGGCCGAGGCAAGAAGAAGGATGGTCAGCCCGGGAGTCCCAGCAGCAGCCACCTGGCCTATGGCATCTTGGATGTCCCACCATGGTATCTCTGCATCCTCTTGGGGATCCAGGTAATGCCACCCAGCAAACACTGGGTCCAAAGAGGCTCTGCCTCAAAAGCTACATCAGTGCACACCCGGGTCAAATTAGTCAAGATCCACAACTTCTTTTGCTGATATTGTTGTCTTCCATGTAACTGAGCTCTAGGGGGGCTCAGAGCTCCTCTGGTCTCTCTTTCTGTCCAGGAGTTTGGGGGGCGGGGGAGGAATTAGCTAGGAATCTCTCTCATGCTGGGCTGATAGGTCACATCAAGAACACCAACTGGGCCATTGTTTGTTTTTTCAAGAAACTAATTTTAATTTATTTGATTGGCAACAACTAAAAAATTTGTTAACCAATGCTTGGGGAATTTTGGGAAGCGAGCTCTCTTGAACACTTTCGTTGGAGTGTTATTTGCTGCAATCTTTCTGGATGACAATTTGGTGATTTCCATCAACATGTAAAACACATATACCCTTTCGCCCAGTTCCCAATGCTTGAGAACTTCTCTGTGGATGTGCTGACAAGGTTTGTTCAGATCAGTACAAAGAAGTTCTTGTAACATTATTGGTAATAATAAAATCAAAACCACACAACAAACAAACAAACCTTAGAAACAATGAAAATATCCATCACAGGGAACAGGTTAAATAAATTGTGACACATCCTAACAAAGAACATTTATATGCAGCTGTTAAAAAGAGAAGGATAGGGGCCGGCTCAGTGGTTCAGCAGTTAAGTTCGCATGTTCCACTTCGGTGGCCCAGGTTTCGCCGTTTGGATCCCAGGTGTGGACATGGCGCCGCTTGGCATGCCATGCTGTGGTAGGCGTCCCACATAGAAAGTAGAGGAAGATGGGCACGGATGTCAGCTCAGGACCACTCTTCCTCAGTAAAAAGAGGAGGATTGGCAGCAGATCTTAGCTCAGGGCTAATCTTCCTCAAAAAAAAAAAAAAAAAGAAAAAAAGAAAAGAAAAAGAGAAGGATATATTTACTGTGCAGTTAGGGAATGTTCCCCAAGATATGTTAATGAAAAATCACAGTAGATAACTGTGTATTGTGTGATCTTTTTTTGTGTTAAAAACAAACAAAAAAGAAATAAAATGGTAGAAATAAGTATATGTAGTAACTTCACATGTTTTGAATGGTTCACAAGAAACTAATAAAGCTATTTAGCCTTGGGAAGAGCAACTAGGAAAGGCAGGGTAGCTTTCAACTTTCATTTTTTTTTATTGAGTAACCTTTTACAGCATGAATTTTCTAATTTCATAGATGTGTTTCTTTACTATTACAGACGGGTCAATATGGGATTGCAGGGATGTGATACACATTTTTATTTGCTTCTTTGTACTTTTCCATAAAATAAGAACAATGTCATACCATTTTAAAAATATTATGATGAGCCAATAAAATGGATATTGTAGATGTTTTATCATGAAAAGATGTTGAATCTTGTCAAATGCTTTTTCTGCATCTTTTGAGATGATCATATGATTTTTATCTTTCATTTTATTAATATGTTGTATTATATTTACTCATTTGTCTATGTTGAACCATCTTTGCATTCCAGGGATGAATCCCACTTGATCGTGGTCTATGATCCATTTAATGTACTGCTGAATTCAGCTTGCTACTATTTTGATGAGAATTTTTGCATCTCTATTCATCAGGGATATTGGTCTGTATCGTTCTTTTCTTGTAGTGTCCTTATCTGGCTTTGGTATCAGGGTTATTCTGGTCTCATAAAATGAGTTTGGGTGTGTCCCCTCCTCTTCAATTTTTGGAAGAGTTTGAGTATTGGTGTTAATTATTCTTCAGTGTTTCATGGAATTCACCAGTGAAACCATCTGGTCCTGGCATTTTCTTTGTTGGGATGGTTTGGATTACTGATTCAAGATCCTTGCTTGTTGTTGCTCTGTTCACATTTTCTGTTTCTTTATGATTCAGTCTTCATAAGTTATATGTTTCTAGGAAGTTATCCATTTCTTCTAGGTTATTCAATTTGTTGGTGTATAATTGTTCATACTAGTGTCTTATGGTTCTTTGTGTTTCTCTTGTATCAGTTGTAATGGTTCCTCTTTCATTTCTGATTTTGTGGGTCTTTTTTTTTTTTTTTGCTTAGTCTAGCTAAGGGTTTATCTTTTTGATCTTTTCTATTGTTTTTCTTGTCTCTGTTTCACTTGTTTCTGCTCTGATCTTTGTTATTTCCTTTCTTCTGCTAACTTTGGGCTTAGTTTGTTCTTCTTTTTCTAGTTCCTTGAGGAGTAAAGTTAGATTGTTTATTTAAGAGCTTTCTTCTTTCTTGATGTAGGCATTGGTTACTATAAACTTCCCTTTTAGAACAGCTTTTGCTGCATGCCATAAGTTTTGGTATGTTACGTTTGCATTTTCATTTGTCTCAAGATATTTTTTAATTTCTTCTTTGACTCATTGGTCATTCAGAAGCCTGTTGCTTAATTTCCACAAATCTGTGAATTTTTCAGTTTTCCTCTCATTATTGATTCCCAGTTTCATACAACTTTAGTTGGAAAAGATACTTGGTATGACTTCAATCTTCTTAAGTTGGCTAAAGCTGTTTTTGGACTTAATACATGATCTATCCTGGAGAACGTGCTCAGGCCTTCCTGGTCAATGGTCTTGCCCTCACCTTCTGCCTTGTTTTAATAATGAGCCTCTTGCCTTGTTCTTATTCTTGTGGCCCTCTCCTTGGTTCTTGTTACGTCCACATAAGCTCTGTTTCTACTTTGGTTTCTTAGCCAGGATATCTGTTCCCAGCACTTGGATCCTACCCAGGGTTTGCCCTGGAATCCCAGACTCTGTAGCTAGATCCCTGCTTCTTGCTGCCAGGCCTTCCTAGTTTCTATTGTTTGTCTGGATCTGTGCCTATCATTCATGGCCAGGTTCCCTCTGAGACTGGAGTTGGAGCTCTTGGCTCTGGCAGTGGGAATGGAAATGAGGGTGGTTCAGGAAGCCACAGCATCTACACACCCATCTACTCTCTCTGCTCTGCCCACAGCACTTCCTTACAGCCCTGGGGGGGCTCGTGGCAGTGCCGCTCATTCTGGCCAAGGAACTGTGTCTGCAGCATGACCCCCTGACCCAGAGCTACCTCATCAGCACCATCTTCTTTGCCTCTGGCATCTGTACTCTCCTGCAAGTCTTTTTCGGAGTCAGGTAAGTAAAATCCTACCCATGGGTTCAGACTTTTACCTGCAAGGGTATTGGCATGTCTTGCTTGGCTTGTGGCAGGACAGGCAGTTAGGAAGCTGGTGTGACATGGTAGAAGGAGCACAGAGCCAGGAGTCAAGCCTGGGTTCAAGTCCTAGATTCAACACTTACTCTTCATAATAGTTAGGAATCTTGATTAAGTAACACAAACCCAGATTAACCGAGGTAAAATTTGCTCTTTATTAACTTATCAGATCAAGCCAAGAGAAAGGCAGGGCGCATTTTGCATCAGGAACATCTTGAACCAGGGAGTCAATGCAACTGGGACTTGCTCTCCTTGTCTTGTCTCTACTTAGGTCTGCCCATAATATTTGTGAGACCCAGGGCAAGAGTACAAATGCAGACCCACACACTCCATGTCTAAATATCAGAGAGTTATAGACCAAACTTACAAACTCCTAAAGAAAATATGTTCTGATCATCCCACCTGGAAGGCCAGGTTTGAATTAGAATTCTCTGATTCCTTCAAGTTCTGCTTTGGAAACTTACAGCATGGGGAGGGCTGGCTCCAAGCCTGGGGGCTTCTCCCTTCTCTTCCCACCACAAGCTTTGCTCCAGATCACAAATGGTCTCACATGCATGAATGCGGACACCTCAACCTGAACACCCTAGTTCCATCCACACCCCCTCCCACCTCTGGATTCCCCAAACAGCTGCCCCCTGGCCATCCTTCAGGCCTAGGGGTTTGTATACCAGCATCATGGTCAGCCTTCATCAGGACAGACCTGGGGAAGAGGCCCAAGCAGGCTCTGGAAGAGGTTTAAGGCCATTTGAGCAGAGAATTCTTGGGACTAAAAGAAGAGGGGCACATAGACTTGATGTGGGTCCCTTGGCCCTGCAGACGCCTCCCCAGAGGAGGCCAGAGTGGAGGCCTCTAGAGCATCAGGCTAAGTGCAGGGGGCTGTCCCTTCCTAGTCTGAAGACAAGACTGTCTCTTCATTACTCTGCCAGTGCCTGTGCTTCATTCTCGCAGACATGCTTCCTGCATGTGTCCACAGACAGGGCTGCTGGCAGGCCTCACACTAACCCCTCAAAAGCAGGTCAGTACCGCTCTGGCTGTCCTCACATTTTAAAATTCCAGGGGAGAGCTCTGATTGGCCCAGTTTAAGCCACATGCCCAGCCCTGGACCCCCCAGGGCAACAAATATGGCAATTCCCATTTGGGCAGCTTTCCAAATGAAGCGAGAAAGACGATGTCTGTTCTGAGTAGACAATAGAGCAGACATTCGCTGAACCAGATATGTGCTCTGGGATCTGTCAGATGAGGCTCATGATAATATGTGTCCTGCTCCCTTACAGTGTCATCGAGATAATCAATTGTTATAATCAGTGGAATTATCTTTTTTTCCTTAAACCATCAAGTCTTTTCTGTTCATATGTAGGCTCATAAAATTAGCCTGAGTAAAATGGAGTCCTATTGCTCTGGAGCTGGCCTGGACAAAACTGTGAATGCAGCCTGGAAAACATGTCTTTGGAACATTCCCTCCTCATTTCCACACATCCGGTCTTCACTTTCTCCACTACCACCCCCGGCCCCACCTGGATTGCACACCACACAGTGGCTCCCTTGGGTCACCACCTCCTCAGGAAAGTCTTCTCTGTGGGTCCTCCAGACCTTTCCTGCTCACCTCCCTCACCCCACATCTGTCAGTCCTGTATCTTCTCCCTCTCACATTTATTTAGCATCCAGTCCAAGGACAGACCCAGGTTTTGTTCAGATTAAAGCTTGTACAGTTTTTGGTGTCCCCTTTAAGAAGAGAACACAAAATTATGAACATATATCATGTACAGAAGAGAACAGTATTAAATTCAAAAAAAGTCAAAACAAATTACAAATTTTTAAAAGCAGGTAAACACCATAAATTTCAAAACATAGCAAGGTATTTTTTATTCTTTAACTTTCTGATAAGCCCCTGTAATACAGTTTTCGTCACATTTTATGGTTGCATACCCTTCAGTCCCCTCTTCATTTCACAGAGAGAAGGAAACATAATTCAGTCATTCCTCTAGCAGGAGTCACTCCAAATCTGTTTGTTATGACTGCTAGTTGGAACTCATTATCATGCTTTCACATGCAAACTGTAGTACTGCTATAGCTTTGTGCCCCAAAACACAGGAATTCTGACCAATTCTATGGCACATGATTCCTATCAATGTTTTATAAATGCACGGTGCGTTTATCATTGTATATGCTGCGTTAATAAGCATATTCCCGACAGGAGAAAACTTCCATTTTGCCTGCACATCAATGAGAACCAGACCTTCTCCAGTAATTTGGCGTAGCTGCTGGTTGGCTAATTTGCCACAGACTAGCTTCTGAATGCACACATTAAAACCTTGTTTCTCGGGGCTGGCCCCGTGGCCGAGTGGTTAAGTTCGCGCGCTCCGCTGCAGGCGGCCCAGTGTTTCGTTGGTTCGAATCCTGGGCGCGGACATGGCACTGCTCATCAAACCACGCTGAGGCAGTGTCCCACATGCCACAACTAGAAGGACCCACAACGAAGAATATACAACTATGTACCGGGGGGCTTTGGGGAGAAAAAGAAAAAAATAAAATCTTTAAAAACAAAACAAAACAAAAAAAACCTTGTTCCTCATCTACCACCCACATGTGTCAAGTGGCAGGTGCTGTGGGGCACATTCATACCATAATGTGGCCTCTAGTCCTGCACCTTCATGACATAGAATGAGCTGGCACAGTGGGCTGTAGAGTGTTGCTAGAAACCATGAACACTCCAAGATGGCTAGCAATGCATTAACTACACCTGGGTAGTTTAGTGGTCTCAAACCACAAAATATATCCTACTACATTCAAACTAAATTTATCCTGACTCAACTCCCCCTTAGCCAGATCTTAAAAAGTGTCCATGGCCTTTCAAATGCCATCTGGCGCAAGGGTTGGAGTTAGGGAGGTGGCAGTGGAAGGAGACGGTAGTTACAGACAATTGTGGCTGAAACCTTTTACTTTCGCAAATTTTATGAAGGTGTATGGCTAGTGGGCTGGGCTTTAGAAGGAGCCATGCAAGTGAGGGGCCCATCACTGTGAATCTGCTTTGACCTAATCTGTGCCAGGCCTGTGCTCAGCCCTGGAGTTGCAGAGGAACATGGAAAACCTTCCCTGCAGTGTGCTTCTGCCTGACCTGTCTTAAGAGGAAATGACTGGACAGGAAAAATTAAGACCCATTTATTCCTTATCAGTTATCTGAATCAAGCCCCACAGGTGTAGGCTGATACGGGGTTGGCCCATTGTTTCCAGGACAGGCTGACTGCAGGCAGCATCCAGAGGAGAATATTCCTTCCTACCGTGGTCTTTTGCTAAATCAAGTCAAGGGCACTTTCCACAGTGCTTCCTTTGCAAGTCATGTCCAGGAGCTATGCCAGTGCTGAAGTTCTCCCATTCTCCGCTAAGGAGTGCCTACATCTTTGGCAGGTTATTTCCTTTCTCCCTCTATCTTCTCTTGTCACCATCGCTGTGAGACAAGATTTCTTCCAAATTCCCTATCAAGAACTGAAAGAGGTACAGGGTACCTGGCCATCAGACACATCAGAGGAGGGAGAAGGGTTGATGAGTCCCAAAGAGGGGGCTGGTGCTTCTGCTTCCTGTGGGTTTGAGTTGGGCGGTTATCCACAGGGAAGGTGCGCGATGGGCTTTCCCGCAATTTAGCAGGTCCTTACCTGCTTGGTGTAGGGAGCCCAGTAAAAAGATGAACAAAGGCTTCCTCATCTAAGAGTGAAGTAGTTGGGGCTCTTGGGGTGCCCAGGATTTCTCACAATGCAGTGACTCTTATAAATTCAAGAAGAATTCATCAGTCCCCTCCTACATTCTTGAGGCTCTGCTCTCCATCCTGACCTATTTCAAAGAAAAGTCCCTCGACATTCTCTTTTGCCCACTCATTGGATTGGCTCCAAGAAGGGGACATCAGAATGATATCACAGGTGAGGTTGGATTCCAGTGACTCAAGCTCCAGATGCATCTGTTCCCAACTGTGGACATCTTTCCCGTTTACCCATTGGCCCCTCAAACTCCACATGGTTCAACCTCAAACCTCCTTGGGGTTCCTGGTTCCTGTTCCTCCTCTTCCTTCTAGGTTCCTAGATGTGCAGGACATACTGCCCTGCCCAGTGGGGACTTAGTGCTCCCTCTCCTTTCTACCCCTGACAATATTTGCATTTCTTTTCTCTTGGAGTTCTCACATTTCTGTGAAAAGGAAGTGTTTTTTAATTTTTCCAAAGTCTTGAGAATTAAATTAGATAATGCATGAAAGTGCTTAAGTCAGTAAAAAAAAAAATCTATTTTTCACACCAAGGAAAGGATTGTACCATACAGGCAATTTTGCACCCTCCCTTCCTTTTTTAATAATTAAAAAAATGTAATTTGGGTAAAAACACTCCACCCCCTTTTATAAACATATGCAATGCATTGCACATATCTTTCAGTTTCAATAAACACACTTACACAATAGCACTTTTTAAAAAATGTCCACTTAGTCTTCTAAATTCTAGAATATATAAATATATTCTAGCCTACTTAACTATTTCTTATTAAAGGACATATAAGTTTTTTTTGAGCTTTTCATTATTGTAATAGTGACCAATGTAATTCGTAATTATGAGAAGTATAAATTTTGTGTGTATTGATAATCATTTATCTAGTTAAAGACAGAATAAAGACTGGAAGAAATGTTAAAGGTTATTCTGGGTGATATACATTATATATGAAAGGTACATATTATATGTGTGCTGATAAAGCTTATCTAGTTAAAGATACGAAAAGACTGAAAAAAATGTTAATGATTATTTCTGGGTTGTAGAATTAGGGTGACAAATTTATTCTTTCTATTTCTCTTTACTTTCCATTCATTTTTATTCAAAGTTCATCTGTTACTTATAACTGGGAAAAATAAAAACCACTTAAAATGTTTTTTTAGAAAAGTATCAGGGTGTGTTTCACGAGCCACAGCTTTGAATCTGTGCCTGAGAGGAAAAGTCCAGAAGGCTGCCCATTATCATCTTGGAAGGGAAGCAAGGAGCTATGGAGCAAGACCCCCGCCTTGAGACAACTTCTGACAATCTTTGTCACCTCACCTGCTTTTATCTTTGTTTCCCCAATCTGTTTCCCTGTGATGATCAGTATTAAAGCCCATAAAAACAAGAGAAGGCAGGTGTGCATGTCTTCAGTGCAGAACAGAAGGAGGGACTGGAACAATGGCCCCCAGTCCACTGACAGTTTGGGAGCAGGTGTCAAAGGCACATTCAGGGGAGTGAGTAGTTATGGGTTTAAAGAAGACAGATGAACAGGCTCCCCCATCCCCAATCAGAGATCTCCCCGCTTTTCTTCCAGGCAGAGGCAAGCACTCTCATCCCTCCAAGCTGATTATTTAGGCATTTTCCTCCAAGTCTCTAACTAATACACTTCCGTTTTAGGCATTACTGGTTGATGTGCCAACATGGATGAGTATAATTTCTTTTTCTCTCACAGTCCCTCCCTCCCACCACATACAAGCACACTTCCCATCCTCCTGTTCTCCCACACTCCCAGCACAGATCAATATTCGGTGCTTATGTTATAATGACTATGATGCTATTCAGATCTGAATCACAAAGCTCCTTTCCTGCTCAACTTTTTGTTTACCCTGGAGCTAAAATATTTCTTGTTTTTAGTATGCTTACTTTTCTAAGTACTTATTTCTAATTGAATTCTAGACTCTCTGCCTGTTGTCTGAATCTCTTAATAATTTCATTCACATTGCGCAGTCGATCAGCTTCATCTTCTTGGTGAACTTCTCCTGGAGCGCTCCGACTTGCTGCAGTCTGGATTGGTGGTTGCCTGTGCCTGGTGCTCAGCTGTCATCCTCAGATGCCTCTTCATCCTCATGCTGGGAATTCCCTTCCTGTCAGTTCTCAAGTCTAGATTTCTTGTTCCCATATCTTCCTCTTTCTTTGATGGAACACAATTCTCTAGTAGCTTCCAGAGAGAGAGTCCATGGGAGGTAAATTTTGTAAGACTTTGTGTAAGTGAAAACGTGTTGATTCTTCTCTCACACTTGATTGATAGCTTGGCTGGGTATAGAATTTTAGGTTGGAAATAATTTTCTTTCAGAATTTCGAAAGCATTGTTTCATTGTCTTCTAGTTTCCAATGTGATTTTAAGATGTCCAAAGCCTATGTCCTCTTCCTCTTTCTCTGCAGGATTTTGTACAGGCTCAAGTCATGCTGGGTTTTCTGTCTGTTTAACATTTAACTGGGAGAGTTTATCTAGTCACAGTGTCTAAGTCACAACATCAACAATGAGTATCCTTTTGCTAAATCCAGTAGACTTCCTCTTAGTAATTTTCCATCCACTGACCCCCACCCTGCTCCTTGGCTATAAATTTTTACTTTTTCTTGTATGGGGACTTGAGCAAGCTCTTGCCCATCACAAAATCCCATTGTAGCGCCCCTCCCTTTGAATAAAATCTGCCTTAACATCTTTAACAAGTGTCATGAATAATATTTTCTTTAACAGGAGTACATGAGAGCTCAGAGAGAAGGGTTGAGGCTTAATTTCCCAATATGTCCAAAAGGTTAAATGTTCCTGGTTGATGGGCCAAAATGGGACTACAAAGAGAGGAGAAAAATGTCCCACCTCATCATTAGCTTAAACCTTTCAAGTTGAATGTTCTTACTTCAATTCCTGTTGTCACTTGTCCTTATAACAAACACACTGTTACAATTTGGCCCCATGACTCACTTTCTCATCAGGGCTCCCCCACTTCCCAGCTGAACCCTGCCACTGGCTTCCCCTGGGCATCAGTTTCCTCATAAACAGACAATGCAGTGTCACCCTACCCACCCTGAAGTACTCTTGAGATATCAAAATGAAAGTGTTGTGTAGTTTTTAAATACTGTATAAACTTAGATGTTAATATGACCCCCAGGGACACATTTCTGTGGCTTTGCCAACCTAAAATATTAATCCTATCAGACTTTTAGGATACATTCCTGAGGCTGCAGATTTTGACATTTTACATCTCTTAGAAAACATGCAAGTCACTGTTGTAAAGGAAAATGGTCGGGAGTGTTCTCTTGTTTGTACGTAAGCAGACTGATGAGATGGTGAAGGGTGGAGAGAGGAGTAGGATGGACAGAGAGAGTCTGCCTATGTTTCTATGGGATGTTATCAGGGTGGCAGTGGAGATTTGCACCCAGATTCAATCCATCTGAGCCCAGAATGGCTTTTTCTGTAATGGTTCACGAGGCTGGCTGTGTGTGACATGGGGTAGGGAGAGGGAGAAGGAATAAGTGGAACACGTAATTGGAAGGTCTGAGTATAGAGTGGCAGGTCCTTACTGTATCATATTTGTACGTCCCCATAGATCCTATTTAGAACAAGATGAAGTGTAAATCAATAGCTAAAGTTAATTCATAGCATGTCATGACTTGTGGCACATTATTAGAGCACATCCTCCAAATAAAATCTAACAAAAAAAGAAACAGAGACAGAGAAAGAGAGAGAAAAAGGATCTGAAATCCACCTGACAACTAGAATGATAAGCTTAAAAATAATTAGTAGATCCAATAAAAGCAACTCCATCCCAATTGACACATGTTGTGACACCATGTGAAGAGAGCTGTGCATCAGACATTGATCCTTACATGTTAACGTGAGCCCCTAAAGTAGACAGACACTATCTACTTTAACAGCTAGAACAGAAGAAACAACACAGAGGAGTAAAGTGAAAGCTGTGAAGGGCTGTGCAGGTAAGGCCGTGCTACCTGAGGGGCTGAGTGGATGCCACAGAGCAAGGGGTCATTGAGGCAGAGATGCAGCCTTGGACCAGCCCAAGCACCTGGAGTCCAACAACACAAAAGAAAACAAGGATCATAGAAGACAAATCTTAGAGAACCAACCTGCAAGAAATGGAAAAGCTGAAACAACAGTAAAACTCAGGCTCACACAATAACATCTGCTATTTAGGGGAAATGTTAAGAGAATGCCCTGATGTGCACTACCTTCCTGGGAAGTACCCACACATTTCAGAGGGAATAAGAATGAAAATTACTGCTACTTATTGAGCTCTGCTATGCCCTAGGCATTGGGCTGAGCATTTATACATATTTTTTCTTCACAGCTACTCCTTGAGGAGAGTACTATTATCTTTATTTTATTGAAGGGGACACAGGCTTGCAGAAGTTGGGCAACATGCCTGGGTCACACACTAATAAGGCAGAGCCAGATTCAAACTTGCCTTTGGTCTACAATGTGCTCTTAATCAGTGTCATGGGCCAGTGATGACGAGTGAGGAGACCCAAGCACTTGTCCTGGATAACTCTGTGGCTTTGGGCCCCATTTTCCCTATCTATAAAATGACAGTGCAAGGCTGGATATATTTCACAGGCTGTTCTCATTCTAAGAGGCTGAGTTTTAAATCAATAACCTGTACTTTATAGGAGAGACATTTAAGTCAGAAAGCACATGTACAGTAAATGTGAATCATACTCATGGGCAAATTAAAAAAAAAAGGAGTTGCCATCATGGTAGCAGATGAAATTAATATGAAATTTAAAAGAGCACTGAGATACACATTAAGGTCATCATAAAAGGTAAGAGATATGCTGAATTATTAAAGCCTGGTAATTACACTGAATGCATATATCTCAAACAGCCACTAGGAAACTATACAATGGAAAACCTAGCAGAAACACAATTAGTACATAGAGATCTGTCTGTCTATCTATCTATTGTCTCTATATCTACCTATCCATCTATCTATCTATCTATCTATCTATCTATCTATCTATCTATTTACCTATCTATCTACCATCTATTATCTATCTGTCCATATATCAAAGGGTACCAATAAGAAGTTATGAGAAAGAAATGGGAATGCTAATGAAATGAGGAGAGGAGAGAGAGAGGAATGAATGAGAATGGAGTTGGAAGTTCTGAATATAGAATGATGAGGGAAGAATTTATTGATACATTGTGTGAACCTAAAGGTAGGACACGATAATACACTGAAGCAAATAAATGAAAAAAAATAATCTTCCCATGAACATAAAAGGTATTTGGCAATTACAAAAAGGCAGAAAGTCCATATCATATTATCCCAACTACATGTAATAATCTTGAAAGAAAATAACATGAACAGAGTTAGAAAAGTGCTCAGCCACTTGAAAATTTTGAAATACTCCCTTAAATAATTTCTGAGTTAGGGATGAATTCCTGCATATGATAAGAGAAAACACTTTTTAAAAATGAAAACCAAGCTCACTATAGTAAATAAAGAATCACTATAAATGTATTTTGACAGTATCCAACTTCTGTGTAATGAATAGACAGCTTATGGCCAGGAAAAAGAGACATGAAATCACATGAATGAGTGCACATCTTTTATGACTTAATGAAACACAAATTAACATTTGTTATGGTTTCATCACATGCCTATTAAACTAAAAAGCATAATAATAAAATCCAATGTCAGTAGGTTTTTTATGGTACCAGGCTCAGTTCTGGAGGGATGGAAAAGAAAATAATGAATCCCTGACCTCACAGAATCCAGTAATACCTAAATGGCTGAGGCAGTGGTAGCATACAAACATGGTGGGGTGTGTGTAAGCCTCCCTGAAAGTGCTTGCTAAGGTGTTCAAAGCAATCCCTGAGAGGCAGTTACTATACACGGTTAGTTTGTTAGTACGAAGACTAACAGAAATGCGTAACTAGAATAGCAGTGGGAGCTGTGTCTTCCTCACCCTCGTATCCCCAATACCTGGGGCACCCTGTGCCTGCCACATAGCAGGTCCTCAAAGAACATGTGTTGAATGAATGAAATGTGCATAGAGAATTACAGCCAAAAATTAAAACATAAGTCCTATATGATGTACTCTCTGGTTATACCCTTATACAAAGATATCTATGTTCATTTTAAAAGCTCAAAAGGAAGTTTGCAATGATCTAAGTATAGCATGTTTCCCTTCTCTGTCAAGGTACTTAGATTCATAATTTTTAAATTAAAAAAAGTTATTCACACATACTCATACCACCTCCCGTGTGTTCCTGCCCTGTGTGTGCAATGTATTCCATTCTATTTTGGAGTGTTATGGGTCTAGATTTATGCATCTAGATCAGTTGTTCTTGGCCCCGGCTGCACGTTGGAATCACCCAGAGCTTTATGCACTCGCCCTGCTGGGGCGCGCTCCTAGACAAGCCCGTTAACTTGTCTGAGGGTGATGCCCAGGCATCGCTGATTCCAATGTTCAGCCAGGACACAAAGGCCACCTAGGCAATAAAATTCTTTCATACACTTTATATTTTATTGCATAAAATGTGTTCAGTCATTCTCCAGAATAATTCTTTAAGCTGTCTTCATGGAATCCTGAGTTCAAAAATACCCAGCTAGTATTGTTAAGAAAAAGTACTTGACCAGGGTGGGCCATGCTGACAAATGCAATCAAGAGGCTGGGGTACCCCTGTTCCATCCCCACTCCTCCAAATTCTAGCATCCAGGGCGGGCAGACTTAATAGCTTCTGACCTCTAGTAAGAGAGGGTTGGTGGAGGTTGACTTGTGAGGCCGTGTTCACCTTGAAGAGAGGACAAGCCAGGGAGGCACTGCTAGAAGTTCTCACAGAGGCCAGAGTGAGACACCGACCAGGAGTGAGAGGGGCCTGGATGGGGGACACACCCTGACAACTGACCTCTGTCCTCTTCTGTCCATGTGATCAAAAGGAGCCTGAAGGTGGAGGTCTGGGTCTGCTGCTCAGTTTGAAGACACAGAGGACTCTGGCAACCCAGACTCTAGGCTGTGCATCTCTTGTCAGTGGGGAACTCCACATGTGTGAGCTGTGCTTTGATCCTTGGTCAGGGAAGATTCTCTGGGACTGGGGTAGACAACGGCACCCACCACCTGTGTTCGCTGAGCTCTGTGCTGTCTCCAGACCTTTTCCTAGCACCTGACTCTCTCCTCCTGGGCTTGCCTCTCCAGGACTGGGGTTAGGTCTGCTTGTCTTTCCCCTCCCCACCTCTCCTACCTGTCCAAAGTGTAGCAGAGTTCATGGATCTGACTTGGAGTTCGGCAGGAGTTCCCTGTAAACCAAAAACAACAGGGGTCATGTGTTGCCTGGAAACTGAGGTAGGATTTGGGATTAAAAGGCACCCATTGGGGCCAGTGACAGACTAGTACTAAATGATCTTATGGGTAACCACATCCTTTCCCCTCCTCCAGGCTGCCCATTCTCCAGGGAGGTACATTTGGTTTTGTGGCACCCTCCCTGGCCATGCTGTCCCTTCCTGCCTGGAAATGCCCCGAGTGGACACTCAATGCCAGCCAGGTAAACACCAGCTCTCCTGAATTCATCGAGGAATGGCAGAAGAGGATCCGAGAGGTAATGGGGCAGGGGAAGTGGGTGGGAGGAATGGAGGGGTACTCAACAGGGGCTCCCGAGTTGACTCATTTGTTCAACATGCGTTGTTCAGCTCACTGCTGGGCAAGATTCCAGGCTTTAAGATACTGCTGTAGGTAAGACAGACAAGGACCCTGCCGTCATGGAGCTAACACACTAGTGTGTGTATGTGGCAGGCAGAATGGGAGGGAGCGACAAATACCCCAATAAGTAAATAGAAAAGGAAAATTTCAGAGATCATGAGAACAATGAAGAAAATAAAAAAGGTGATGAGCAAGAGAGGGATTAGGGTGGAATGGATGGAGAGTGAAAATAGGTTTACTTGGAAATGCTTACATATTTCATACTTAGTCTATGACTCATCTTAATCTTACACAAAATTTCAAGCAACAGATCACATCCTAATACTCCAGCATCATAGTAGGAATTGGCTATTTTCACATTGTGAAATACTTCTCCATACAATACAGCCCAGTATACTCTGGGTCCAGTTTTATTAGACATGCTTCAGTTTGGTAGAATAAACTCTGGTGCTGGCATCTCTCATCCCAGACTGAAGATGTATCTAGAAATATTGCTACGAAATCATTTTCTTATTTCCAACTTATTTTAAATGTAAAGGGCAAAGGAGTGTTATTTGATACAGTATTTTGTCTTTCTGCCGCCATCCTTCTTTTTACCCACTGGGAGCCCTTCTTAGCCCATTCCCTTGCTTCTGTTGGAGAAAGAGATTTTGAGTCATTCTCTGCTATCCTTTAAATAGTGGGCAGCAAAAGTAACACTGTTAAACCCTCTTGTGTTTCCTTCCCCAAGGTACTTTGAAATGATTTAATAAGCATATTGTCACTGGATCCTCTCAATTGGTTAAGATGCACCCTGAAAACACTGCACTTTCCAATCCAGCAGTCAGTCACATCACACATAACTCGGACCACTGACTGGATTTAGACGTGCCTTACTTCTTCCAGCAAGGTCCTTCTGTTGAAATGCTATACTCTTTCAGTCTCAGTCTTTCTCAGCTAGGTGAGCAGCACCTTTAGCAAGATTCCAACCTGTGCTTTTTGAACTCGAACTCAAAGACACACATAGTGGCATCCAAGTCTGTGTTGCTCGAGTTAGATTATCTTGTGAGGTGGTGTCCACCCCAGGGGAGGGGGGACTGTCACTTGCTTATGGATCCTATGAACCCATCCTGGATAAAACCTTTTCTTCTCCTGAATATAACTATTTCCCTTTAATCGCCCCTTCCTTGTTTGAATATTTTCCTGACATCAGTCAAAATGTGATTGGGATCTCTGACCTCAGTGTTATTTGGTGACACTCAGTAGTGGTCTAATTCTAAACAGCACCCAGTAGAAGACTAGTCAGCAATGGTCTTTCAGAGGGAGAGTGGTTGGGTAGCTGCTCCAAGCCACATCCACACCAAAAGCCCCATGGCAGAGCTGAAGCATCTGGCTTCTCTCGGGGTCAGTCCTCATTCAGCATGCACTCCACCACCAACACTTCCGATTCCTCAGGGAGCACTGACTTGTAAGATCACAGTAGACAGTCTGGGCCAGGACTTGTGACTCTCAGCCAGCAGCTTCTGCTGTTCTTCCCTCTCCAAAACAGCCCTTTACCCGTGCCTGTGCGCTCATATGCAGTCCAAAAGGGCACCCAGATTTGGGTGAACTTCAATAATCTCATCAAGTCCTTGTGCTTCTTTTTATCTCAGGGTGGACCTGGAGTTAACAGGGCTTTTTTAAAGAACTTTTCCATGTTATTCCAGAGCAAGATATAGTTAAGAATTTCACTTCTCAGGGTGGTGGGCCCTGGATTTTTTCCAGGTTGACTGGTTAATCTCCCAATATTGTGGGTTGCACTACCTTTTCCAAATTAGGCTTTTTTTTTTTCAGTGCAGCCTAGTTTTATTATTTCATCATAGAATGAATCACAGAACACATGTAGTTGGTGGAGGCGTTCTTTTGTTTTTGTTTTTTCTGTCCTCCAGGGATCCTATACTTGGCATTAGTAAATCCAGATTAAAACCAAGCAAAGAATGAGAAGCAGGGTTGCCTTACCCTGCCCTGCTAGGTGCCAGGGGCGGGATTTCCCTTTCACTCAGCCTTCCTGAGAACTATAATTCCTTAGGCAAGAATCTCTTACCTTCATATTATCCAGGAAGACAGACCTGACAGGGAAATCCTTCTCTTCTCCCACCTGAGCACTTCCTTCCGCTGCTCAAATCCTCCCTGTGTTCTGATGAGGTGTCTGCCTCCACCACTGCAAGGGCACGAACCATCACCACATTCAGAAGCAGTTACCTGTGTTTTGAGGACAATGGGCAAGAGTTACAGGAAAGAATTCCCCTGGGTCTTGAACAGTATTAGTCATGAGAGAGCACGTTTAGGGATACGGGTCGTGCTGCGCCTGCATTGAGCACTGCATCCCAAGGGTCAGAGACACCATATTTTCTTTAATACATTTACTGTTTATTTTTGTGTCTGTGATACCTGGAGTCCTCTAAGGCAGAAGTCAGAAAACTATGGCTCTTGGCCAAAT
This sequence comes from Equus quagga, assembly GCF_021613505.1. Lineage (NCBI taxonomy): Eukaryota > Metazoa > Chordata > Mammalia > Perissodactyla > Equidae > Equus > Equus quagga. The sequence goes on along the minus strand of NC_060274.1, from coordinate 113,843,886 downwards.
CCAGCCTGTGGTCTGTTTTTTTTCTGCCCACAAACTAAGAATGGTTTTTACATTTTAAAAGGTTGTTTAAAATAAGAATATGTGATACAAACCACATGTGGCCCACCAAACCTGAAATATTTACTCTCTGGCCTTTTAGAGAAAAACTTTGCCAACCCATGCTCTAAGACACAGGGCCCAGGGAAGGGCTTCCTCCTGCCCAGGGCTCAGATGGTAGTCTCGACTACTTTTTCCACATCACCTCCAAGTGTCCAACACAGTGAGCCCAAACCCGCAGTCTTCCCTGTGGTATTGTAGCTCCCTCTGCTGGTCCAATGCTTTCTCCAGTGCTGTGACAGGAGAAAAAAGTTCTTATCAATTTCACCCTCATTTTATTAATTGACTGATTGGTTGGTTAAATTCACTGAGCTAGTCTATCAGAATTTAAGGTACATTCACCATATCTCGCTGAGTTATATAAGTCTACACACCTCTCAAGGCTTGAAACCACTGATGGTGGCAGGCCAATTGTCCATCACAATCCCAGCCACAGATGAAAGTGATGTGAACACAGGACCAATAGGAATGTCCTCACTTAACAGATACAAGAAGTAAAGGAGAGGTAAAAGTGAACAATGACTCTATTTTAAGGAAATGGTAGTAGCAGAAAAAGTAGAAAACCATGAGAAGAGATGGCAAGTTCAGTTTTCAACACATTAGACCAATTTAAACTTCACCTTCTAGTATCATGGTAGTTTTTATTTATGTACTTATGTATACTTATATATAAGTGAAATAAATGACAGGAATGATACAAGTGATGAGAGGTAGAAATTAGAATTATTTTGTTATTGTAAGGTGCTCACACTACCTATGAAGTGGTATAGTGTTATTTGAAAGTGGACTTAGATTAGCTGTAAATGTATGTGGCAAACTCTAGGGAAACCACTGAAAAGTAAAAAAAAAAAAAGAAGTATAACTGGAGAGAAAATGGGATCATACAAAATCCTCAATTAAAATCACAAAAGGCAGAAAAAGGGTGTAAGGTAGAAATAGGAACAAAGAACAAGGGTAACAAATAGAAAAGAGTAACTGATATCGTTGATATTAATCTGTTTCAATAGTCACTTTGAACATCAATGGTCTGAATGCATCAATTAAAAGGCAGAGATTGTCAGAGTGGATCAAAAAACAAGACCCAACCATATGTTGTCTACCAGAAACCTACTTTAACTAGAAAGACACACATGGATTAAAAGTAAAGGGATGAAGAAAGACATACCATGCTAACACAAATTGCAAGAAAGTGGGAGTCACTATGTTACTTTCAGAAAGAGCAGATTTGAAAGCAAAGAAGCTTTTCAGGGATAAAATAGCACATATAACATCCAAACCAGTAAAGTAAAACAGGAGAAGTAAAGCAAATTCTATCAGTCCACGAGATCAGGGGCTGGCAGACTATAGTCCAGGAGCCAAATCTGGCCAGTTGCCTGTTTTGGTAGAGTCCACAAGCTAAAAATGGTTATATATGTATTTAAAGATTGGCACCTGAGCCAACATCGGTTGCCAATCTTCCTTTTTTTCCTTTTTACTCTTCTTCTTTTCCCCAAAGTCCCCCCAGGACATAGTTGTATATTCTAGTTGTGAGTGCCTCTGATTGTGCCATGTGGAACGCTGCCTCAACACGGCCTGATGAGAGGTGCCATGTCCGTGCCCAGGATCTGAACCAGCAAAACCCTGGCCTGCCGAAGTGGTGTGTGTGAACTTACCCACTTGGCCACGGGGTCAGCCCCAGTTTTGTATTTTAAATGGTTGAAAAAAATAAAATGAAGACTAGTATTTCATGAGATGTCAAAATTATATGAAATTCAAATTTCAGTGCCTTTAAATCAAGTTTTCTTGGAACAAAGCCAGGCTCATTTGTTTACTGCTCACCTGGAAAAGTTTTGATAGAGCCCATATGGCCCACAAAGCCTAAAATATTCATTATCTGGTCCTTTACAGAAAAAAAAATGGCCAACTCCTACAATAGAAAGTAGGAAAACAGAGAAAAATAAAGCAGCAAGATATTCGATACAGTGCTGAGTGATGCTCGTATTGAGTCATCATCATCATCACTGTGATCAATAAATAATTTTGAAGGCAACTCCCTGAAAAACTTCCCATTAAGTGAAAATGTCCAACAGCTCGTTGGAAATCCACAGCTGGAAGAGGAGCGAGATCAGAGCTCTTCTTTCCTCGGTTCCTTTGGGGTCCAGCTTTGCCCCTGCACTGCCTCTGAATGTACCACCTAGGGCTGACCAGATCTAGAAGTGGGCTGCAGCAGCTGGGCCTGTCATGGTGGCCTGGGCTGGACTGGGGCCCACAGTCCTGCTGCAAGCTGTGAGGGGCCTGAGCTGCACTCTTCCTCTTCAGTTGCAGGGTGCCATCATGGTCGCTTCCTGTGTCCAGATTCTAGTGGGCTTCTCAGGCCTCATTGGCTTTCTCATGCGCTTCATTGGCCCCTTGACCATTGCTCCGACCATCTCCCTGGTGGCCCTGCCTCTCTTCAGTTCTGCGGGCAATAATGCCGGGACCCACTGGGGGGTTGCTGCCATGTAAGTACTCTCTGGGGAGGGAGTGGCATCAAGTTCTCTTTGGTGGAAGATTACCCAGGAAGAATAGTAAGAGTGCTTGCTGTTGGCAAACTCTTGTGCTTTAGAAATACTCTCATGAGCATTATGATACCTTGAAAAGCAGGAAAACTGCTATTTTAATTTATTACTCTTACTACTTATTACATTATTAGTACTCACAGACGGTGAGTTCATCTCAGGCAGTGTATAAGAACAATTAGTGCACTGTTCACAATTGTTGATACTACTGGTCCCTGCCTCCTATATTTTCATTGAGCAAATGTTTGTGAACTTCTGGCCCCCAGGAAGGCTGCAAAGACATGGCCCCAGAACTCAAACATCTTGTAGTGTGTGGGAGAGAGACAAGACTGGGATCCACGTACCTATGACACCAGGAGACAGTGATGAGAGTCGTAGAATGACATGCAGGTTCAGGGGAGGGGATGAGGACAGCCAGCTGGGAGGATCAGGAAGGCTTCCTGGAAAGAGGCCTGAAGCATTTAAATAGAGCTTTGAAGGGACTTGGGATGACACTGGACACTGTCATTCACTCTGCCTCTTGTGGTCTGATCACAAGGACCTGCAGAATGACCTGCAAGAGAAGGCCTTCTCTGCCTCTGGCCTCATTGGCCCCACCTGCTGGAGCCATTGATCTGCCAACCCCCAGGGACTAACAGCCTCCCTTCCCTCTCCTCCCACTCAGCCACCAGCAGCTTCTGGCAGGCAACAGCCCACCCTTGCAGAGATGGCAGGATGCTGCCCGTGCTGCAGAGCAGGGTCTAGATGAGGACCCTCCCAGCTTGGCCACGGCCCCCAATCCCAGAGACACGCAGTGGCCCAGCTTTCAGGACCCTCACTCGGGATGAGCCTCAGCTCACCAGGTTGGGTGTGGTTTGTTTCTGTTTCAGGACCATCTTCCTCATCGTGCTGTTTTCTCAGTACCTGAAAAATGTCGCGGTGCCCATGCCCATTTATGGACGAGAGAAGAAGCTTCACACCTCTAAGTTCTACCTGTTTCAGGTCTTCCCTGTAAGAAGCACTCCCCACCCCTTTCATGCTGAGTTGACTCACCTGGAGAGTGAGGCACAGCCTCTCGCACTCCCAGATGGCCCCCTAAGCAAGTGCCCCCCCATTTGCAGTGGCCTCTCCTCCTCAGCCTTCCTTAATCTACCAGAGAGAAGGAGGCCGAGAGGAGCCCAGTGGCCTGTGGGGGCATTTTCTGACCCTTGGTGGAATGCTGTCCCATGTCTTTCCTCAATGCTTCTTTCCTGGGAGTAGAGAACCCTGCCCTAGGTCGCTGCTCTGGGCTCCAGTGTGGGACAGCCTTCTCACATTCCCAAGGCCGTCCCCATAGCAAGGTCCCAAGAGACACAGCCAGGTTCACCGCTAATTACACAAAACTAAGGGCCAAGTTGCTTAGATCAGGTTCTTTCTCGGTGGCTCATGGGTAATCCAAATACCCCCGGATGAGGATGGTACCTTTCTCAGAGCTTTCCCTGTTGAACTACACTGTCGATATGTGTAGCTGTCACCCACACAAATATGTTTGCAGGTTTCATTTAACTGGAAACTATATTTGCATTGTAAAAAGATACTTCCACACAATCATCTCAATGCTCCTTCAACAACACTCTAGGCCAGTGGTTCTAAAATTCAATGTTCGTAAGAATCTCTTGGGGACATAATTAAAAATACACATTTCTGGGGTTCTGCTACCAGAGATTAAATATCAATATATGTGAGGATTCTACTTGAAGGAATCCTGTTTCAGGCTCTGCAGAGCAGTGTTGTCATTCCATTGTACAGATGAGGAAACTGAGGCTCAGAGTTTGATCCAAGGTCATGTGACCAACAATCAGTGGAAAGGGAGCCGGAGGGTAATCCTTCTGACCCAGGCTGTGCCCACTTTACCAGACATTTCTGCCTCTGTTTGACACAAGGTCTCCCCATAGTTTATTTGCTACGTTCCCTTCATGTGCTAATTATCCACTGACACACCAGATTGCTGTTGTCACTGGAAGGGTGAGTAACCCAACATGTCCTCATTTCAAAGAGGTTTCCTGAATGCCCTCCTTTGCCCCGCCCCCTGGGAGGTGGTTGCCTCGGCCAGGGTGAGACCCATGATGAAGATGCCTCCTTCTGGCAGGTGCTGCTGTCGCTCTGCATCTCATGGCTCCTCTGCTTCGTGCTCACAGTCACCAATGCCCTCCCCAAGGACCCCACAGCCTATGGGTACCAGGCCCGCACCGACACCAAAGCCAACGTCCTCAGCCAGGCGCCTTGGTTTCGCTTTCCTTACCCAGGTAATGACAAGATGAGCCCCTTCCTGCCTGGGACGCGTGATTCCCAGGACTGCCCATGGGGCCCAGGGCATGGGGTGGAGAGCTGAATAGGGCCTGGGCTGGGGGGAATCTCCTCCAAGGGATCTTTCAAGGAGAGACAGGCCCTAGGGAGTCCATATCAGACACCTAAGCGAAGAAGACCCTCAGATTATCCTAAGAATCCTTTAGCGGGTGCTAGGCCAAAGGATCCCACTCCCAGACCTACCTCTGAGCTGGCCTACATCCCTCATCCCTTCCTCCATGTTGCTCAGAACCCACAAGCCTGGGAGTGGGGAGAGGGCAGTGAGGTCCTGACCTCCTAGCCGGAACTTTGGCTCTCCTCCTGGATTCGGTGGATCCCCCACAAGGGAGGCCTTGGACCGAATTGGACATTTCTGAGGAGACAAGCTCAAGGCCATCCCTTAGGCCACTTCTGGTCTCCTTTCCCTGCAGTTCTTGGCTCAGGGTTTATAAATAACCAGGTCCCAGGCATGGCTGGCCCGGCCTCATGGCCTGTGGCACTAGGGCCTCCCTGACAAAGAATCTTGTCTCCCAAACGCTTCAAGGCCTTTCTGGCAAGAGGCCCTGTTGCTGGCTCTTTCTGGGCACAATGACCTCATGGACAGGGCATCTGACCCTCCCTCAGGGATGAATGGTAGGGCAGGATCTGAGCCAAAGCCTCTGGAGAGCTGTGGGGTTGGAGGACTTGCCTGGGCTTTAAAGCCTTTCAGAGACCTCTCTGTCAAAGAAATTATTTGGGGTTCAGCAGCCTGTTGTCTTGTGGATTAATATTCCCTCTGCATTGCCTTTCAGGACAGTGGGGCCTGCCCACCATCAGCCCGGCTGGGGTCTTTGGGATCATGGCAGGGGTGATCTCCTCGATGGTGGAGTCAGTAGGCGATTATTATGCCTGTGCCCGGCTGGTGGGGGCCCCACCCCCTCCGAAGCATGCCATCAACCGTGGCATCGGCATTGAGGGCCTTGGCTGCCTGCTGGCAGGGGCGTGGGGGTCAGGGAACGGCACCACCTCCTACAGTGAGAATGTCGGGGCTCTGGGGATCACCAAGGTAAGGCTGCTGACGGTGGCTCCTGGGGCAGGCTGGGTACCTGAATCGGTCATCAGTGTATTAGTCTCTCAGTACTGCTGTAACAAATTATCACAAACAGAGGTTTCAAAAACCCAAAGTTATTATTTTACTGATCTAGAGTTCAGAAGTGCAACATGGGTCTCACAGGGCTGTGTTCCTCTCTGGAAGCTCCAGGGGACAATCCATTTCCTTGCTTTTTCCATCATCTAGAAGCTTCCCACATTCCTTGGCTCAGGGCCCCCTTCTTCCATCTTCAAAACCAACAGTGTTGCATCTCTCTGACTCTTCTTCCATGCTCACATCTCCCTCTGATCATAGCCAGGAAAGATTCGCTGCTTATAAGGATTCCTGTAATTAGACTGTGCTCACCTAGGTAATTCAGAATGCTCTCTCCATCTCAAAATACTTAATCATAATTGCAAAGCCTTTTGCCAAGCAAAGTAACATATTCACAGGTTAGGGGATTAGGACATGGCATCTTTGAGGGGCCATTTCTCTGCCTACCACACTTGACCTTTGTTTGTGGTGATTCCACAGGCAGAAAGTCTGTCCTGGCACTGGCAGACATCAGTGGCTTTATGAGCACTGCAGAAATCTTTATTTCTGAGGTTTAGGTGGGAGGTGCCTTACCTCCGGCCCAACCCTGTGTCAAAGCTCCAAACGTGAATATTCAAAGACCACTTGGTCACCTCCACCTGAATATCCCAAGGGTAGCTCACATTTGATACGGCCTCTGTGATGCCCAGTACATGCCCCCTCCTTACTTCTCCTCCTGTCAAGCTTGTCTTAGTGAGTTCACCCCAGTCATCTGAACTTCTCGTTCTCCTGCATCCTTACTGTGGATTCTATTTTCTCAACATGCCTGCTGTCCTTCCTGTCCTCTATTCTCCACTCCCAGTGCCACAACTTTATCATCTCTCATCTGTATACTCCCTAACAGTCTCTTTTCTAGGGATCTTGCCCATCCCTTATCCAGCTATGACATGGTTGCCCAAGGATCTTTCCAGAACTTAATTAGATTAGTCCCTGCTTAAAATCTCTTCATGGCTCCCCACTTTCCACAGGAAAACTCCATAAGGTCAGCAAGAAATCTTCAGGATGGTGCTCTCTAAGGTCACTTAGAAAAAGAGTAATATTATGATGTTGCTTTCCACACGCTTCAGGCATCTTTGCAATGGTCTCCAGCAGAAGTCCTGTGGGCTTTGGAACATAGAGATTCCCCCACCCACGTCCCCAAGCCTGCATTTTCTGATAGCTCCCTCAGTGGTTCTGATATGCAGCCAGGTGGCATCTCATCTTCCTAGCAGCAGATCTGTCTACCTTTGTATTCTGCATGGCCTCTGGGCCACAGCCTGGGCTAAAATCTGTGAGCAAACAGCTGAGGCAGTGCCCACCTCTACAGCAAGTCCTGTGTGCTGTGACACTGTGGATTCTGGTACTTGGTCAAGGTTTCAAAACCTTTAGTGCAAGTGAGGGGAAAATTTTTCCACATGAGGGCCACTGACCCACACAGAAATATAGTTGACTAGGCTATATAACTATAGAGCAGCAAATATTCTTCCTGTTAAAGAGAACAAATCTGATGCAGAACAGAAAACTATATTCAATAAACAGAACAAACGTTTCTTTGATGTATCATTTCTAAGCTAAGGCCTTTAGAGGAGAGGGAAAGAGCAGGAGAGAAAGCTACATAGACACAGAGCAAGCTGTGAATCCAGCAGGAGACAGATTAACCCTGGTCTGGACTCACACCTCCTCTTGTGGGTTTTCTTTTTTAAAGCTATGTTTTTCTGGCCAGGAAGATTGGCCTTAAGCTATCATCTGTTACCACTCTTCCTCTTTTTTGTTTTCTCCCCAAAGTCCCAGTACACAGTCGTATATCACAGTTGCAGGTCATTGTAATTCTTCTATGTGGGGCACCGCCACAGCATGGCTTGATGATTGGTGTGTAGTTCTGCACCCAGGATCCAAACCAACAAACTCCAGGACACTGAAGTGGAGAGTGCAAACTTAACTCCTGAAGCACCGGACCGGCCTGTCCTTACGGCCTTTTAAGGTGTTGCTTTATGTTGCACCTGCATTGAAGAGCTCTGAGCAATTTTTAGTCCTCTCTGTGTGTGTGTGTGTTTGGGGAGGGCTGGGGGTGGAATCTCGCTGAAGGCAAGAGATCTCCCATCACTTCTCTAGGATGTTATGCTCCCATCTCAGATGCCAATCCTGAGGATAAAAAAACCCAGGGCTGCACGATAAATTCTGTGGCTGCAGGATTGGGGATGACTGCCATCTTGATGAGACAATCAGCATATCCACAGGGCGCTGGCTGAACTTGACAAATTGGTGTATTGTGCTTGGATCCATGCCCTTGTTCCCACAGTGCCTTGTTAGGGCTGTAAATAAAACAAAGCAAAAAGTTCTTCTGATGTGGTGAATTCTTACCACATCTCTTCTAATGAAGACATTACGTAAATAAGCTCTTAGATTAGAAAGAAAAATAAGCAGAGGCATAATCTGCTACTCTATTAGTACCTTCATGGACTTTAAGCAGTTGATATTAGAGCATTTTTTAGAAAAAATATTTTTAATTGTGGTCAAAGACAGATAACATAAAATTACCATCTTAATCTTTTTTTTTTTTTTTTTGAGGAAGATTAGCCCTGAGCTAACTACTGCCAATCCTCCTCTGTTTGCTGAGGAAGCCTGGCCCTGAGCTAACATTGGTGTCTCTCATCCTCTACTTTATACGTGGGACACCTACCACAGCATGGCGTGCCAAGCAGTGCCATGTCCGCACCTGGGATCTGAACCGGCGAACCCCAGGCCGCTGAGAAGTGGAACGTGCGCACTTAACTGCTGCGCCACTGGGCCGGCCCCTGCCATCTTAATCATTTTTAAGTGTGCAGTTCAGTAGTGCTAAGTATAGTTACTTAATATACTATACTATATATTATAATAATATATAATAATATGCTCTACTATACACTTGTGCAACAGATCTGCAGAACTTTTCATCTTGCAAAACTGAAACTACATTTGAGCAACTTTTAAGGACTGAGAGTAGACAAAAAGGAAGAGAAAGGTTCAGGAACTATCTACATATATTCATTGACCACAGACTCATGATAGGATATTCAGATAGTTGCAGTACAGCTCTGACTTTTGATGATGATGACAAATGTCTCAAGGTCAGGAGTCGTTTTTGTTTCACTGGTAGTAGCTGTCACTCAAACCTCAGCTATAACCGTTGACAAGCACAATAATCAGTAATGTTCAGAAGTGTGATAGCTATGTGTACCTGCCACCAGGAGTCGATAGATATGGACCATGGCCCATGATCTAGAGTGTTTGTTTTGTTTTATTTCCACTAATTCCTTTTGTTCTTTTTACTGAAGTCATAATAGTTTATAACATTGTGTAATTTCAGTTGTAGGTTATTATTTGTCAGGCACCATATACATGCGCCCCTTTACCCCTTATGCCCAACCTCCAACCCTCTTCCCCTCTGGTAACCACTAATCTGTTCTCCTTGTCCATGTGTTTATCTTCCACATATGAGTGAAATCATGCAGTCTTTGTCTTTCTCTGTCTGGCTTATTTCACTTAACATAATACCCTTAAGGTCCATCCATGTTGTTGAAAATGGAACGATTTTATCTTTTTTATGGCTAAGTAGTATTCCATTGAATATACATATATATACACACACACACACATATACATATATACCACATCTTCTTTATCTAGTTATCAGTTGATGGCACTTGGGTTGCTTCCATGTCTTGGCTATTGTGAATAATGCTGCAATGAACATAGGGGTGCTTAAGTCTCTTTGAATGGTTGATTTCAAGTTCTTTGGATAAATACCCAGTAGTGGGATAGCTGGGTCATATGGTATTTCTATTTTTAACTTCTTGAGAAATCTCGATACTGTTTTCCATAGTGGTTGCACCAGTTTGCATTCCCAGCAGCAGTGTATGGGGGTTCCCTTTTCTTCACACTCCAACATTTGTTGTTTTTTGTCTTGGTAATTATAGTCATTCTGACAGGTGATAAGGTGGTATCTCATTGTAGTTTTGATTTGCATTTCCCTAATGATTATGTAGCATTGAACATCTTTTCATGTGCCTCTTGGCTATCTGTATATCTTCTTTGGAGGAATCTCTCTCCATATACTCTGCCCATTTTTTGCTTGTTTGTTTTTATATTGTTCAGGTGTATGAGTTCTTTATATATTTCGGAGAATAAAGCCTGTTGGATGTACGATTTGCAAATATTTTCTCCCAGTTGGTGGGTGGTCTTTTCATTTTGTTGCTGGTACCTCTGCTTTGCAGATGCTCTTTAGTCTGATGTAGTCCCATCTGTTTAGTTTTTCTATTGTTTCCCTTGCCCAGTCAGACATAGTACTTGAAAATATGCTGTTAAGACTGATGTCGAAGAGCATACTGCCTATGTTTTCTTCCAGAAGTTTAGTGGTTCCAGGTATTACATTCAATTCTTTAATACACTTTGAGTTAGTTTTTGTGTATGGTGTGAGATAATAATCTACTTTGACTCTTATGCATGTGGCTGTCCAGTTTTCCCAACACCATTTATTGAAGAGACTTTCCTTTCTCCATTCTATGTTCTTGGCTCCCTTGTTGAAAATTAGCTATCCATAGATGCGTGGGTTTATTTCTGAGCTTTCAATCCTGTTCCATTGATCTGTGTGTCTGTTTCTGTACAAGTAGCATGCTGTTTCAATGACTGTAGTTTTGTGGTATATTTTGAAGTCCAGGATTATGGTGCCTCCAGCTTTGTTATTTTTTCTCAGGATTGCTTTAGATACTCAGGGTCTTTGTTGCCCCATACGAATTTTAGGATTCTTTGTTTTATTTCCGTGAAGAATATCATTGGGGTTCTGACTGGGATTGCATTGAATCTGTAGATTGCTTTAGATAGTATGGACATTTTTTTTTTCTTTTTGAGGAAGATTAACCCTGAGCTAACATCTGCTGCCAATCCTCCTCTTTTTGCTGAGGGAGACTGGCCCTGAGCTAACATTGGTGCCTCTCTTCCTCTACTTTATATGTGGGATGCCTATCACAGCATGACTTGCCAAGTGGTGCCATGTTTTCACCCAGGATCTGAACCAGCGAACCCTGAGCCGCTGAAGGGGAATGGGTGCACCTAACCACTGTGCCACCGGGCTGGCCCCAGTATGGAAATTTTTAACTGTGTTTATTCTTCCAATCCATGTGCATGGAATATCTTTCCATTTCTTCATGCCATTATCGATTTCTTTCAATAATGTCTTATAGTTTTCATTGTATAGGTCTTTCACTCCTTGGTTAAATTCATTTCTAGGTATTTTATTCTATTTGTTGCAATTGTAAATGGGATTATATTTTTGACTTATCTTTTTGTTAGTTCATTATTAGAGTACAGAAATCCAACTGATTTTCATAAGTTGATTTTGTACCCTCCAATTTTGCTGTAATTGTTAATTATTTCTAATAGTTTTCTGATGGATTCTTTAGGGTTTTCTATATATAAAATCATGTCGTCTGAAAACAGTGAGAGTTTCACTTCTTCATTGCCAATTTGGATACCTTTTATTTCTTTTTCTTGCTTAAGTGCTCTGGCCAAAACCTCCAGTAGTATGTTGAATAAGAGTGGTGAAAGTGGGCACCCCTGTCTTCTTCCTTCTTTCAGAGGGATAACTTTCAGCTTTTCCTCATTGAGTATGATGTTGGCTGTGGCTTTGTCATACATGGCCTTTATTATGTTGAGGTACTTTCTTTCTATACCTGTTTTATTCAGACTTTTTTTTATCATAAATAGATGTTGGATCTTTTCAAATGCTTTCTCTGCACCTATTGAGATGATCATATGGTTTTTATTCCTCATTTTGTTAATGTGGTGTATCACATCGATTGATGTGTGGACGTTGAACTATCCCTATGTCCCTGGTATAAATCCCACTTGATCATGGTGTATTATCGTTTTAATGTATTGCTGCATTCTGTGTGCCAATATTTTGTTGAGGATTTTTCCATCTATTTTCATCAGTGATATTAGCCTGTAAATTTCCTTCTGTGTGTTTTCCTTGTCTGGCTTTGGGATCAGGGTGATGGTGGTCTCATAGAATGAGTTAAGAAGTGTTCCATCTTCTTCATATTTTGGGATAGGTATTAAATCTTTTGTGAATGTTTGGTAGAATTCACTGGAGAAGTCATCTGGCCCTGGACTTTTATATTTTGGGAGGTTTTTGATTACTGTTCCAATCTCTTTGTGATTGATCTATTCTTATTCTCTATTTCTACTTGAGTCAGTTTTGGGTGGTTGCATGAGCCTAAGAATTTATCCATTCCTTCTTGATTGCCCAATTTGTTGGCATATAGTTTTTCATAGTATTCTTTTATAATCTTTTGTATTTCTGTAGTATCTGTTGTAGTTTCTCCTCCTTCATTTCTAATTTCATTTATTTGGGCCTTCTCTCTTTTTTCTTAGTGAGTCTGGCTAAGGTTTTGCCAATTTTGTATATCTTCTGAAAGAACCAGCTCTTAGTTTCATTGATCCTTTCTACATTTTTTGTTTCAATTTCATTTATTTCTGCTCTAAATTTTATTATTTCACTCCTTCTGCTGACTTTGGGCTTTCTTTGTTCTTTTTCTAGTTCTGTTAGGTGTGGTTTAAAATTGCTTATTTGATATTTTTCTTGTTTGTTAAGGTGGGCCTGTATTGCTATGAATTTCCCTCTTAGGACTACTTCTTCTGCATCCCATATGAGTTGATATGGTGTATTTTCATTTGTCTCCCAATATTTTTTTTATCCTTTAATCTTCAATGATCCAATTGTTGTTCAGTAGCATGTTATTCATTCTGCACATATTTACAACTTTCCCTGCTTTTTTCTTGTAATTGGTTTATAGTGTCATAGCATTATGACTGGAAAAAATGCTTGACATGATTTCAATCTTCTTAAATTTATTGAGGCTTGCCTTGTTTCTCAGCCTATGTTCTATCTTTGAGAATGTTCCATGTGCACTTGAGAAGAATGTGTATTCTGCTGTTTTTGGATGGAGTGTTCTATATATATCTATTAAGTCCATCTGGTGTAGTTTTTAATTTACTTCCACTATTTCCTTTTAGACTTTCTGTCTGGATGATTTATCCATTGATGTAAGTGGAGTGTTAAGGTCCCCTACTATTATTGTGTTGCTGTTAATATCTCCTTTTAGCTCTATTAATATTTGCTTTATATACTTTGGTGTGCCTGTGTTTGGTGCATATAAATGAATATATATAAGTGTTATGTCCTCTTGGTGGAGTGTCCCTTTTATCATTATATGCTGTCCTTCGTCTCTCATTGCCTTTCTTATCTTGAAGTCTACTTTGTCTTACATGAGTATGGCAACATCTGCTTTCTTTTGTTTGCCATTAGCTTGGAGTATTATCTTCCATCACTTCACTCTGAGCCTGCATTTCTCTTTAGAGTGGAGATGTGTTTCCTGGAGGTAGCATATTGTTGGGTCTTGTTTTTTAATCCATCCAGCCACTCTGTGTCTTTTGATTGAAAAACTCAATTCATTTATATTTAGAGTGATTATTGATATATGAGGGCTTAATACTGCCATTTTATCTCATTTTCCTGTTCTGTATTTCCCTTGCTTCTCATCCTGTGTATTCCCAATGGCCAATTCAGTTTTGTGGTTCTCTATGATGATTTCTCACTTTCCTTTTTATTTATCATTTGTGTCTCTGTTCTGATTTTTTGTTTACTGGTTAATGTGAACTTTGTATAAAAGATCTTGTAGATGAGATAGTCCATTTTCTGATAGCCTCTTATTTCCTTAGTCTAAACAGGTTCCATCCCTTTCCTTTTCCCCATCTAAGTTATTGTTCTCACAACCTGTTCTGTTTGTGTTGTGAGTTTCTGGTTGTAATGAAGGTATTATAACTATTTTAGATGCTTTCTTTCCCTTTATCTTTAATGTGATAATTAAGTGTTTGCTAACCTGTTCTGATAGAGAGCTGCAATTTTCTGATTTTGTCTGCTTATTTGTCTCCTTGCTCAAGTCTTTGTAAACTCTTTCTTTTTTTTTTTTTCAAGTTATTAGGGCCTTCTTGATCATTTCTTATTGGGAGGGCACTTGTGGTGATGAATTCCCTCAGCTTTTCTTTATGTGGGAAAGTTTTTATTTCTCCATCCTATCTTAAGGATATTTTCACTGGATAGAGTATTCTTGGCTGAAAGTTTTTGTCTTTCAGAATTTTGATTATCATTCCACTCTTCCCTAGCATGTAAGGTTTCTGCTGAGGAATCCACTGAAAGCCTGATAGTGTTTCCTTTGTATATTATTTTCTTCTCCCTTGCTACCCTTGATATTTTTTCCAAGTCATTGGCTTTTGGCAGTTTTTACTAATATATGCCTTGGAGAAGGTTTTCTTTACATTGATGTAATTAGGAGTTCTGTTAACTTTGGTTACCTGTAATTCCAGCCCCTTCCCCAGATTTGGGAAGTTCTCAGCTACTATTTCTTTGAATAAGCTCTCTGCTTCTTTCTCCCTCACTTCTCCCTCTTTAATACCTATAATTTTTATGTTGCATTTCCTCATTGAGTTTGTTGATATTTCTCAGAGGATTTCTTCATTTCTTTTTAGTCCATCTTCATTTCTTTTTAGTCCATACTTCCATCTGAAGCATTTCTGTATTTCCGTCCTCTAAATTGCTAATTCTGTCCTCCATACTATAAGCTCTGTTATTTAAGGACTCCAGATTTTCCTTTATCTCATTCATTATGTTTTTCATCTCCAATATTTCTGGCTGCTTTTTTTTTTATACTTTCAATCTCTTTTTTGAATAATTCCCTCTGTTCATTAATTTTTTTCCTAATTTCACTGAACTGTCTTTCTGAGTTTTATGTAACTTATTCAGTTTTTTTATGATACCTATTTTGAGTTCTTTGTCACTTATATTGTAAATTTCTGTGACTTCATGATTGATTTCTGGGTGCTTGTCTTTTTTCTTCTGGTCTGGAGTGTTAATATACCTCTTCATACTATTTGATGGGGTGGATTTGTGTCTTTACATAGTGATAGTATCTGGTTGCATATCCACCAATTGCCATGGGGTGGGGGGCAGGAGCTGTGTATTCTAAGTCCACCATGATCCTTGGCAGCTGTGCCTGTCCTTTGGAAGCTGTGCTGGTAGGGCCTGTCTGCATTTGCCCACTGGCTGCCGCTGATTTACATATGTGCGCAGGCACTCTGGTGAGGGTCCTTTGATCCTACTGACTGGCCAAGCTGGTGCACCAGGAGTGGGGAGGTGCCCTCACTTTCATGTGCACAATCCCACAGGTGCTCCCACTCTCCACTCACTGTCTGCCCTTTTGGGCTGATTGACTTGGTGAAGACCCACCCTCTGATTGTTTAGCCACCTCGGTGTTGAGCGTTCCCACAGGCTGGGAGGCCACTCTGAGGTGAAGGTGTTCCTGTAGAAGCTCCCCTTTTCCCCTTCTTCTCTCAGAGCTACATGCAGTCACACACCCTAGATCACTGCCATTCGGGGAGGGAGAGGAGATCCCTTTAACTCCTTCCACTGCTTCTCAGGGGGTCCACCACCTCTACCTTCAGACGTATGGCTGCATGGGATCTCAGATGTGTATTATGTTGTGTGAACGTCCTCTGTTGTTTATGAGCATTCTTTTCATTGTATCTTAGAGAGTCTAAGGGAAGAGCTCACTTGGCGATGATGCAGACCTAACTCCTCTTGTTTGGTTCTTTTAACCTTTGTAGAAACTTATTTTATTTTAAAATCTACTGTGAGGGGGTGAAATGTACGTCCTTAGCATTCTCGCACTCCTAGCTACTCAAAAAGTCTATGAAAACCAGGTAAATAGCAATTAGTAGTGACCCTAGTGAAATAATCGATCCTCTGGAGAAATGAACTAGGAAAAAATTCACTTGTAAGATTCTTGATAGGACCAGTTAATGCTGTATAATACCATGGGAGGGGGCCTTGTCTCAGTTTCGTACCTAAATGAACCCCCATAGAGATTAAGGAGAAATCACAGTTTACAGATATTCCATAATAATTGCTTGTTGAGAAAATCTAATTTGTCCTGAGGAAATGTATCTACTACTAATAATGAAGAGACTTTTTATAGAGGGAACTTTTTGAAA
This sequence comes from Equus quagga, assembly GCF_021613505.1. Taxonomy (NCBI): domain Eukaryota; kingdom Metazoa; phylum Chordata; class Mammalia; order Perissodactyla; family Equidae; genus Equus; species Equus quagga. Next base: position 113,827,722 of record NC_060274.1, on the reverse strand, counting down.
TGTAAATCACATCATGTCACCACCCTATTTAACACAGCTCTATCGAGTTTCTTTTGTCTTTGGATTTTTAGTTTTAATTGTGATAAAGTACACATAACATAAATTTACCATCGTAACCACTTCTAAGTGTACAGTTCAGTAGAGTTAAATACATTCAAATTGTTGTGCAGCCAATCTCCAGAACTCTTTTCATCTTGAAAATCTGAACCCTGAACCAGTTAAACAACTCCTTATTTCCCCCCTGCCCCAGCCCGTCAACCACCATTCTAGTTTCTGTGTTGATGAATTTGACTACTCTAGGTACCTCATATAAGTGGAATCATGCAGTATCATTTTGTGTGTGTGTGTGAGGAAGACTGGCCTTGAACTAACATCTGTTGCCCATCTTCCTCTTTTTTCCTTTTCTCTTCAAAGCCCCAGCACCCCAGTATATCCTAGTTGTAAGTCATTCTAGTTCTTCTATGGAGATGCTACCACAGCATGGCTTGATGAGCAGTGTGTAGGCCCGTGCCCAGGATCCAAATTAGTAAACCCTGGGCTACCAAAGAGGAGCATGCAAACTTAACCACTCAGCCATGGGGCCAGCCCCCAGTATCTGTCTTTTGTGTCTGGCTTATTTCACTTCATATAATGTCCTCAATGTTTATCCATGTTGTAGCAGGTGTCAGAATTTTCTTCCTTTTTAAGGCTGACTAATATGCCATAGTAGATATGTACCATGTTTAGCTCATGCTCTGTCCTTGGATTTTACTCTAACTCCTTTCTATGGCCCTTAAAGCCCCTCATGACAGAGCCTTTGCCTTACTCTCCATCCCATCTTCTATGTCTCTGTGTGTCACTGTGCTCCAGGTACACTGATTTTCCTTTTATCACCCCCAGCCATACTGAGATGTACTTGACATATAACCTTGTGTAAGTTTAAGGTATATGGTGTGTTTATTGAGTACACTTATATATTCCAGTATGATGACCACCATTAACACCTCTATCATGTTACATAATTACCACTTCTTTTCTGTGGTGAGAACACTTAAGATCTACTCTCTAAGCAACTTTCAAGTACATAATAGAGTACTGTTAACTAGAATCACAATCCCATGCATTAGGATCCCCAGAATTTATTCATCTTCTAACTGGAAATTGTACTCTTTGACAAACATTTCCCCATATCCTCCAGCCTACATCCCCTGGTAACCACCATTCTACTCTCTATTTCTACAGGTTTAGCTTTTTTAGATTCCACATATTAATAACAAAATATAGTATTTATTTTTCTCTGTCTGACTTCTTTCACCATGCATAATGCCCTCAAGGTCCATCCATATTGTCACAAGTGGCAGGATTTGCTTCACATTTTATGGCTGATTGTGATATGATATATATCTGGTGTGTGTGTGTGTATATATATATATATACCACATTTTCTTCATTCATCTATCAATGGATACTTAGGTTGTCCATATATTGGCTATTGTCAATAATGCTACAATGAACATGGGGGTGCATATATCTTTTCCAGTGAGTGTTTTCATTTTCTTCAGATAAATACCAGAAGTGGTATTGCTGGATCATATGGTAGTTCTATTTTTTAATTTTTAAGGAACCTCCATACTGTTTTCCACAATGGCTACACCAATTTACATTCCCACCAAGAGTCTACAAGGGTTCCCTTTTCTCCATATCCTCATCAAGACTTGTTATCTCATCTTTTTGATGATAACCATTCTAACAAGTGTGAGATAATATCTCATTGTGGTTTTGATTTGCATTTCCCTGATGATTAGAGAAGTTGAGCATACTTTTATGTACTTTTGGAAAAATATCTATTAAGTTCCCCTTCCCATTTTTTATTCATTCATTCATTTATTTATTATTGTGGTAACATTGGTTTATAACATTACATAAATTTCAAGTGTGCAACATTATATTTTGATTTCTGTGTAGATTACATGTTCACCACCTAAAGACTAATTACAATCCACCACCACATACACGTTGCTAATCACCCTTTTTACCCTCCTACCTCCCCTCTTCCCCTCTGGTAACCACAAATACAATCTCTGTTTCTATGTGTTTGTTTGTCATTGTTTTTATCTTCTACCTATGAATGAGATCATATGGCATTTGACTTTCTCCCTTAGACTTATTTCACTTAGCATAATACCCTCAAGGTCCATCCATGTTATCAGAAATGGCTGGATTTCATCATTTCTTATGGCTGCATAGTATTCCATTGTGTATATATACCACATCTTCCTACTTCATTTATCACTTAATGGGCATCTAGGCTGCTTCCAAGTCTTAGCTATTGTGAATAATACTGCAATGAACATAGGGGTACATGTATCTTGATGCATTTGTGTTCTTTGGATAAATACCCATCAGTGGAATAGCTGGGTCATATGGTAGTAATATTCTTGACTTTTTCAGGAATTTCCATACAGTTTCCCATAGTGGCTGCACCAGTTTGCACTCCCACCAGCAATGTATGAGTGTTCCCTTTTCTCCACATCTTCTCCAACACTTATTGTTTCTTGTCTTGTTAATTATAGCCATTCTGATGAGAGTGAGGTGATATCTCATTGTAGTTTTGCTTTGCATTTCCCTGATAGTTAATGATCTTGAACATCTTTTTGTGTGCCTGATGGCCATTAGTATATTATCTTTGGAGAAATGTCTGTTCAGACCTTTTGCCCATTTTTAATTGGGTTATTTTTTTGTTGCTGAGATGTATGAGTTCTTTGTATATTTTGGATATTAACCCCTTATCAGATATATGGTTTGAAAATATCTTCTCCCAATTGTTAGGTTGTCTTTTTGTTTTGTTGATGGTTTCCTTTGCTATGCAGCAGGTTTTAGTTTGATTTAGTCCCATTTGTCTATTTTTTCTATTGTTTACCTTGCCTGGTAAGACATGGTACTTGAAAATATGCTGCTAAGACTGATGTTGAAGAGCATATTGCCTACATTTTCTTCCAGAAGTTTAGTAATTCCAGGTCTTACATTCAATTCTTTAATACACTTTCAGTTAATTTTTGTGTTTGGTGTAAGATAATGGTCTACTTTCACTCTTTTGCACGTGGCTGTCCAGTTTGCCCAACACCATTTATCAAAGAGACTCTCTTTTCTCCATTGTATGCTCTTGGCTCCCTTGTCGAATATTAGCTGTCCATAAACGTGTGGGTTTATTTCTTGGCTCTTGATTCTGTTCCATTGATCTGTGTGTTTGTTTTTGTGCCAGTACCATGCAGTTTTGGTTACTACAGCTTTGTAGTATATTTTGAAACCTGGAGGTGTGATACCTCCAGCTTTGTTCTTTTTTCTCAGGATTCCTTTGGCTATTCAGGGTCTTTTGTTGTTCCATATATATTTTAGGACTCTTTATTCTATTTCTGTGGAAAATGTTGTTGGAACTTTGATAGTGATTGCATTGAACCTGTAGATTGCTTTAGATAGTATGGACATTTTAACTATGTTAATTCTTCCAATCCAAGAGCATGGTATACCTTTCCATGTCTTTGTGTCTTCTTCAATTTCTTTCAACAATGTTTTAGTTTTCAGGGTACAGATCTGTCACCTTTTTGGTGAAGTTTATTCCTAGGGGTTTTTTTTTCTTTTTTTTGCAATTTTAAATGGGATAGTGTTCTTAATTTCTCTTTCTTCTTCTTTGCTGTAAGTGTATAGAAATGCAACCGATTTTTGTATGTTGATTTTGTGTCTTGCAACTTTATGGTATTCCTTTCTTACTTCTAAAGGTTTTTTAGTTAATTCTTTAGGGTTTTCCCTATATAAAATCATGTCATCTGCAAATGTGACAGTTTTACTTCTTCCTTTCTAATTTGGATCTCTTTTCTTTCTTTTTCCTGCCTGATTGCTCTTGCTAAGACTTCTAATACTATGCTAAATAAGATTGGTGAAAGTCGGCATCCTTGTCTGGTTCCTGTTCTTAGAGGGATAGCTTTCAGGTTTTCTCCACTGAGAATGATATTAGCTGCGGGTTTGTCATATATGGCCTTTATTATGTTGAGGTACTTTCCTTCCATACCCATTTTATTCAGAGTTTTTATCATAAATGGATGCTGTATCTTGTCAAATGCTTTCTTTGCATCTATTGAGATGATCGTGTGATTTTTATTCTTCATTTTGTTAATGTGGTGTATCATGTTGGTTGATTTGTGGATGTTGAACCATCCCTGCATCCCTGGAATAAATTCCATTTGATCATGGTATATGACCTTTTAATGTACTATTATATTTGATTTGCTAGCATTTTGTTGAGGATTTTTGCATCAACAATCATCAGTGATATTGGCCTGTATTTTTCTTATTCTATGGTGTTGTCGACTGGTTTTGGTATCAGGGTAATGTTGGTTTCATAGAATCAGTTAGGAAGCTTCTTCTCCTCTTAAATTTTTTGGGAGAGCTTGAGAAGGACAGGTATTAAGTCTTCTTTGAATGTTTGGTAGAATTCACCAGGGAAGCCATCTGGTACTGCTTTTATTTTTGGGGAGGTTTTTGATCATTGTTTCGGTCTCCTTACTGGTGATCCAATCAGTCATTCAAAGTTTCTATTTCTTCTTGTTTCAGCTATGGAAGGTTGTATCATTATAAGAATTTATCCATTTCTTCTAGATAATCCAATTTGTTGGCATATAGCTTTTTGTAGTATTCTCTTATAATCTTTTGTATTTCTGAGGTGTCCATTGTAATTTTTCCTCATTAATTTCTGATTTTATTTATTTGAGGCTTCTCTCTTTTTTTCTTGGTGAGTCTAACTAAAAGTTCATCAATTTTGTTTATCTTTTCAAAGAATCAGCTCTTGGTTTCATTGATATTTTTCTGTTGTCTTTTAAATCTCTATTTCGTTTATTTCTGCTTTGATTTTTATTATTTTCATCCTTCTACTGTTTGGGAGCATTTTTTCCCCTTCTTTTTCCAGTTCCATTGTTAGATTGTTTATTTGAGATTTTTCTTGTTTGTTGAGGTAGGTCTGTATTGCTATAAACTTTCCTCTTAGAACCACTTTTTCTGTATCCCACAGATTTTGGCATGTTGTATTTTCATTTTTATTTGTCTCCATGTATTTTTTAATTTCTCCTTTGATTTCTTCACTGACCCAACCATTGTAGCATTTTGTTTAATCTCCACATATTTGTGACTTTCTGATTTCTTCCTATAGTAGTTGATTTCTATTTTCATGCCTTTGTGGTCAGACAAGATGCTTGGTATTATTTCAATCTTACTAAATTTACTGAGACTTGTTTTGTGGCCTAATATGTGATCAATCCTGCAGAATGTTCCATGTGCATTTGAAAAGAATGTGTATTCTGTCGTTTTGGGGTAGAATGTTCTGTATATATCTACTAAGACCATATGCTCTCATGTGTCATTTAAGGCTGATATTTCCTTACTTGTATTCTGTTTGGATGATCTATCCACTGGTGTAAGTGGAAAGTTAAAGTCTCCTACTATTATTGTGTTACTGTCTATTTCTCATTTTATGTCTGTTATAGTTGTTTTATATATTTAGCTGCTCCTATGTTGGGTGCATAGATATTTATAAGTGTTATATCTTCTTGTTGGATTGTTCCCTTTATCATTATGTAGTGCCTTTCTTTGTCTCTTGTTACAATTTTGTTTTAAAGTCTATTTCTTTTGATGTAAGTATTGCTACCCCAGCTTTCCTTTCTTTGTTATTTGCATGGAGTATCTTTTTCCATCCCTTCACTTTCAGTTTGTGAGTGTCTTTAGGTCTAAAGTGGATCTCTTGTATCCAGCATATATATAGGTTTTGTTTTTTTATCCAATTAGCCACCCTATGCTGTTTGACTGCAGCATTTAGTACATTGACATTTAAAGTAGCTATTGATAAATATGTACTTATTGCCATTTTGTTACTTTTTTTCTGGGTGTTTTAGTAGTTCTTCTCTGTCCCTTTCTTCTTCTCTTGCTCTCTGCCCTTGTGGTTTGATGGCTTTCTTTAGTATTATGTTTGGGTTCCTTTCTCTTAATTATTTCGGTATTTATTATAGGTTTCTGGTTTGTGATTACCAGGAGGTTCATATATAATAATCTATGTATATAGCAATCTATATTAAGTTGATGGTCTCTTTTGTTTGACCTCTTTCTAAAAGCTCTACTCTTTTACTCCCCTCCTCCCACATTTTGTTTTTGATATCATATCTAACCTCTTATTTTGTGTGTGTATATCCATTACCCTCTCATCATTGAAGTAGGTAATTTTAGTACTTTTGTCTTTTGACCTTCATATTATCTTCGTTGGTGGTTGACCTACTAACTTTACTGTATTTTTGCCTTTACCAGTGATTTTATTGCCTTTTTTATTTTTTGATAGTTTTCTTATTCCTCTTTGTGGTCTTTTCTTTCCCACTTAAGTCCTTTCAGCATTCCTCACAGAAGTGGTTTCCTGGTGATAAACTCCTTTAATTTTTGCTTGTCTAGGAAACTCTTTATCTCTCCTTGCATTCTGAATGATAACCTTGCTGGGTAGAGTATTCTTGGCTGCAGGTTTTTTCCTTTCAGCCCTTTAAATATATCATGCCACTCCCTTCCAGCTTGTAAGGTTTCTGCTGAGAAGTCAACTAATAGCCTTATGGGGTTTCCTTTTTACGTCACTTCTTGCCTTTCTCTTGCAGCTTTTAGGATCCTCTCTTTATCTTTGATTTTGGAAATTTTAATTATAATGTGTCTTGGTGTGGGCCTCTTTGGGTTTATCTTGTTTGGTGCTCTCTGTGCTTGGTACCTGGATGTCTGTTTCCTTCCTTAGGTTAGGAAGGTTTTCAGCTATTACATTTTCAAATAGATTCTCTGACCCTTTGTCTCTCTCTTCTCCTTCTGGGATACCTATAATATAAATGTTAGTGTGCTTGATGTTGTCCCAGGGTTCCCTTAGGCTATTCTTGTTCTTTTTAATTCTTTTTTCTTTTATCTGTTCAGCTTGGGTGATTTCCTCTAGTCTTTCAACCAGCTTGCTGATCCATTCTTAGGTATCATTTACTCCACTATTGAGACCCTCCAGTTAATTTTTCATTTCCAGTATTGTATTCTTCATTTCTGATTGGTTGTTTTTCATATTTTCCAATTCTTTGTTGATGTTCTCACTGAGTTCTTCCATTCTTTTCTCAAGATCAGTGAATATCCTTATGACTTATTGTTTGAACTCTGTGTCAGGTAGATTATTTATTTCTGTTTCATTTAGTTATTTTTCTGGGGTCTTTTCCTGTTCCCTTGTTTGGAAAGTATTCCTTTGCCTCTTTGTTTTGCTTCTTTCTATGTACTTATATATATATATAATATATATATATAATATACATTATAATATATATAAGTATATATATACTATGTGGGTCAGCTATGTCTCCTGATCTTGGAGAGGTGGACTTATGTAAGAGATGCCTCATGAAGCCCAGCAGTTTGCTTCCCTCTTGTCACCAGTACCAAATGTTACAGGGGTGTCCCCTGTGTGAGCTACGTGTGTCCTTCTTTTGTGGCAGGGAGGCTAGGCTGTCCCCCCTGCCAGCTGGTTGTAATGATCAGCTGCATGTGGTTGCTATGGACCCTTCAGGCACTTTTTCAGGTTTGGGGAGCCCCAGCACATTTGGGTACAATGTATAATAGCACATTACTGTTGAAGTTTTTCTGTCAATTGAGTAGGCCCCCAGTGTGGCTGGCTGCTAGGCTCAGGGGCTTACAATTTATATAGGCCACTGGCCTGCTAAGCTGTTGTCAGCTGTCTCAGGATTGTAGCTGAGTGGGGCTGGCCCCAGGCATAGGAGCAACCAATTGTTTCAGGCTTTGGAAGTGGGGCTGGTCCCCTATGTGGCTGTTTAAGAAGCACAGGTCTTCTGCTGCTGACAAGCCCCATGCCCCACAGGTCCACACACACTGTAAACACAGTCCTGGTCCATGCACATGTCCTGACCTCCTGAAGCAGACCCAGTTGTACCACTGCAGAGGCCCCCACACACTCTACCTGCACACACCCTGCCCTGCAGAGGCAGACCCACTTGCCTGCCTGCAGAGGCTCCAGGGACCCAGTCTATGCAGGCCAAGAAGTTGCCCAAGGGCTTGCTGTTGGGAGAGGCCAGTCCCTAGGGTGGGCTGCCTGCCCTGGCTGAGCTGTATTAAATTAGTGCCATAGTGGGTGGGGCAGACCCCTGGGCCAAGAGGCCAGGGGAAGAACTCCAATGGTATCTGCCAGTGTGTGTCAGCATGCCTGTACTAGGTTACAATAATGGCTGCAACCAATGTCTCAGTCCCTGAAGAGCTCTCACCTCTCACCAAGAGGTGCCCAGAGCCTATCAGCTGAGTCTCTTTCAAGAAAAGACTGTGCACCTTTCTTTCTGGGTGACTTTAGGTTGCTTTCTGAAATGGGTGAATTTGTGTGTGGGCCTCTTAAAAGCTGACTTTTTTTTGCTTATGTCTGATATCTATTCGGGGGGTATTCTCCATTGTAGTTAATAGCTGGCAAAGCCCAATATTATGACATGTCTCAATTGTGCTGAGTCCGAAGAATGCTTATAGTGGCATCAATCTCTCACTCAGGTTCCCCTCTCCTCCAGGCAAGGCTTCATACCTTAGGATTGCTCCCAGCCAGCCATGAAGCTCTGTGGCTCACAAAAGTAGCCTTTTTTCTCCCAAGAAAAGAATTTCTGCCTCTTCCATCTCTGTCAGGATGGTTCCCTATTGCTGGGGTTATTTTTATCCAGTTTTCAGTGCTCTCTCAGGAGTAATTATTCTAAGAATAGTTGTAAATTGGTTGAGTTTGTGGGAGGAGGTGAGTTCAGAGTCTGCCTACACCATCATCTTGACACCAACCTCGTCTGCCCATTTTTAAATCACTTTTTTTGTTACTATTGAGTTGTAAGAGTCTTTTATACATTCGCATTTTAAATCCTTATCTGATATATAGTTTGAAAATATTTTCTCCCATTTCAAAGATTGTCTTTTCATTTTGTTGATTGTTTCTTTTGCTGTGCAGAAGCTTTTTGGTTTGATGTAGTCCCACTTGTTGATTTTCACTTTAATTGCTTGTGCTTTGGCTATCATATCCAAAAAAGTCACTGGTGAGACCAATGTCAAGGAGCTCTCTCTCTGTTTTCCACAAAGAGTTTTATGGCTTCAGGTCTTACATTTAAGTCTTTAATCCATTTCAAGTTAAATTTTGTGAGTGGTGTAAGATAGGGGTCCAATTTCATTTTTCTGTGTGTGGTTATCCAGTTTTGCCAATACCATTTATTGAAGAGACTATCCTTTCTCCATCGAGTATTCTTGGTTCTCTTGTCAAATATAAGTTGTCTGTATAGGCAGGGGTGATTTGTTGGCTCTTGATTCTGTTCCATTGGTCTACATGTCTATTTTTATGCCAGTACCCTACTGTTTTCATTACTATAGCTTTGCAGTATAGTTTGAAATGAGGAATTGTGATGCCTCTAGCTCTATTGTTCTCTCTCAGGATTGCTTCAGCTATTCAGGGTCTTTAGTGGTTACCTATGAATTTTAAGATTTTATTTTCTATTTCTGTGGAAAATGTCATTGGAATTGTGATACGGATTGCATTTAATCTATAGACGGCTTTGGGTAGTTTTGGCATTTTAACAATATTAATTCTTCAGATCTGTAAACATGGATATCTTTCCATTTATTTGTCTCTCCCTCAATTTCTTTCATCAGTCTTATAGTTTTTAGGGTACAGATCATTCATTTCCTTGGTCAAATTTATTCCTAAGTATTTTATTATTTTTAATGCTACTGTGAGAGGATTGTTTCCTTTATTTCTTTTTCAGATATTTTGTTGTTAGTGTACAGAAATGCAACTGATTTTGGTATGTTGGCTTTTGTGTCCTGCAACTTTACTGATTTTTTGCTTGGTTCTAACAGTTACTTGGTTGAGTCTTTTTTACACATTTTCTACACATGAGATCATATCATCTGCAAATAAAGACAATTTTACTTCTTCCTTTCTCATTTGGATGCCTTTTATTTCTTTATCTTACTTCATTGCTCTTTCTGGGACTTCCAGTACTATGTCGTTACACTACTAAGTTGAATAGGAGTAGTGAGAGTGGGCACACTTGTCTTCTTCCTGACCTTAGAGAAAAAGCTTTCAACCTTTCACTGTTGAGCATGATGTTAGCTGTGGGTTTGTCACATATGACCTTTATCATGTTGAGGTATATTCCTTCTATACCAAATTTGTTGAGAATATTTATCATAAATGGATGTTGGATCTTATCAAATGCTTTTTTGGCATCTGTTGAGATGATCATATGATTTTTTATCTTTCTTTGTATTAGTGTGGTGTATCACATTGATTGATTTGCAGATGTTGGACCATCCTTGCATCCCTGGAATAAAACCCAGTTGATCATGGTGTATGATCTTTTTAATGTGCAGTTGAAATCGGTTTGTTAATATTCTGTTGAGAATTTTTACATCTACATTCATCAAGGATGTTGGGTGTAGTTTTATTTTCTTGTAGTGTCCTTATTTGGCTTTGGTATCAGGGTAGTACTGGCCTCATACAATGAGTTTGCAAAGTAAACATTATTAATCCCTTTTGATAAATGTAGATGCTGACATTTGGAGAGGTTAGGTAATGTACCTAAAGTCACACAGATAGTTAGAGACAGAGCTTGGATTGGCTCTCAAACCTCTATTCTTAAGCATGGGAGAAATGCCTCCCCAAGAGAGAATTTCTGGTCCATTGTAAAGACTTCTTAGAGGAGGAGTATTTAAGTCAGGACTTGAAAACAAATGTGAGCACAGCAGAGTTGAGAGGTGAGGGCAGAGGCCAGGATCAAAGGTCATATCCTTATACATTCTCAAACCCCATGTGGGAGCAGAGGGGGGCCATTTTGGGGTTGGGAGGTGCTGTTCTCTCAAATCAACTGGAGTGATGTTTCAGTTGTCCTGGGAGCAGGGCAGAGACCTCTGGGGCATGTGGCCTGGCTGGTGCTGAGCTCCTTGTCCTCCATCTCCTTGAGCACTGTAGGTGGGGAGCAGAATGGTGATTGTTGCTGCAGGCTGTGTGCTGCTCCTGATGGGAGTATTTGGGAAGATTGGGGCTGCATTTGCAACTATCCCAACACCTGTGATCGGAGGCATGTTCCTGGTGATGTTCGGGGTCATCGCTGCTGTGGGAATTTCCAATCTGCAGGTGAGGCGAGGCAGCTTTGGAAAAGGAGCAGCATTGCATGCCCTGAAAGGAGCCCATGGGGACTGAGATGAATGGAACAGGGCTGGGGCAGGGGTGAGTAAGAGGAGGGGATCCTTGGTCTCAGGAACCACCCTTGCCCCTAAATCGAAGAAATAAATAGCCAGAAGCATCCAAACTTCTGACAAACAGAAATTGCATCAGCTTGAACTGGATTATGTAAACCACTCAACTCCCAAGGTCAAGTGGGAATTGGGGCCTGGCTTGTCTGCTGAAAGCATGTGTCACTCTGAGTCCAGCCTCGCTCCCCACCTCTGGTAGTGGTGGGAGGGGAGGGGGCATTTGAGGATATTAGACTGATATGCAGTACAGATGCTGATGGTTGTGGGCTGCCACGGGGCCCTCTCTCCTGCAGTACGTGGACATGAACTCATCCAGGAACATTTTTGTCTTTGGCTTCTCCATCTTCTGTGGGCTTGCCGTTCCCAACTGGGTGAACAAGAACAGTGAGAAGCTCCAAACAGGTGATTCTCCCTCCTCTAGACTGTGACCACTCCAAGGGCAGATCCAGTGGGGCCCTTTGTCCCTGGGAATCCCCATCACTTTTGTCTCTACTCTAGGGATTCTCCAACTGGACCAGGTCATCCAGGTGCTGCTGACCACGGACATGTTTGTAGGCGGATTTCTGGGCTTTCTACTGGACAACACCATCCCAGGTAAGGCTCACCTTCCCTCTATAAGCCAGAAATTCAGGTACATGGTAAACATTTGGGCCACTCACATTACTTCTCAGCCCCTGATGTGGCCAGCCATCTTAGGCTGGCCACAGCATACCTTGAGGAGACCCTGGGTCTGGGTGTGGTGTACTGGCATTTATTAGGTTCCTAGGGTTGCCATAACAAAATACCAAAGACTGGGGTGCTTAACCAAGTGAAATGTATTTTATTACAGTCTAGAGGCTGGAAGTCTGTGATCATGGTTTTGGCAGGGTTGGTTTCTCCTGATACCTCTCTCCTTCCCTGCAGATGCCCACCTTCTTGTAGTGTCCTCACATCCCTTTTCCTCTGGTTATGTGCATCCCTGGTGTCTCTCTCTTTGTTCTAATTTTCTATTCTTAGAAGGATGCCAGTCAGATTAGATTAGGGCCCACTCTGAAGACCTCATCTTTAACTTAATCACCTCTTTCAAGGTTCTGTCTCCACACACAGTCACATTCTGAGGTATGGGGGGTTAAGGCTTCAACATATGACTTTTGGGAGTACACAGTTCACACCATAACAAGGCCCTAAGGTGAGAAATACACCAGAAGCGGGGAAAAAAAAAAAACACAAGCTCATCCTCAGAGCCTGCAGTCTAGTTGTTGAGGGAGAGAATACAAGTATTCATTCATTCATTGATCCGTTCATTCATTTTTTTAATAAAAACCCATTGAGCACTTGCTGTATTCCATATGGCATGTATCGAGAATACAAGGAGCAGAAAGACATGCCTCTGCCTCCCAGAGACCCAAGGCGAACAGGAGAGAGAGACAAGAAAACAGACAATTACAACTCTGGTTAATAACTGTGATGATGAACCGAGTGAGTCCATAAGTGCTGAGGACATTGAAGGTGAAGAGTGCAGAGCTGCCATCACTGACGGCTTTCAGTCCTCCCTTCTGGATCCTCCTACGGCCTCTTGACAGGCCCTCTAGGACAGCCCCTGCCTCATGGTATTCTGTTTTCCACATTTCTTCTCTCTACCACATGTAAAATGCATCTTCATTTCAGAAACATTAAATGTGGAAAGGCCCACTCCTGAAGATGAGGAAAGGATGGTGTTTCATATAAGATTGTGCCCCGGAGCTCTGGATCACATCAGCCCCACAGGGGGATCTCAGGGAATGCTTGATGAGCTGAGCTGTGATTCTTGAGATGGGCTTGGAGGAGGAGGAGGGGGCCCTTTTGGCAGGTGGAGGGTAGTGACAGGAGACCTCATGAGTGCCTGCAGAGGGTGCTGGAGGCTCCCTCCAGCCCATGTCTGCCCAGCTCTATCAGGGCTCAGTCTTGACTGCTCACTGTCTCCTGTTAGGAAGTCTGGAGGAGAGAGGCCTCCTGACATGGGATCAAATCCATGAGGAGTCTGAGGAGACTGCGAAGGTGTCAGAGGTCTACGGCCTCCCCTGTGGGATTGGCACAAAGTTCTGCACTTCCTCCTATACCCGGTACCTCCCCTTCTGGCCCAAACTGGAACATCGTGGGAGAGCTGAGGTGGGAGCGTGCCAGCTTACCCTCTACTCCCAGGATTCCTCAGGAGAGTGCCTCAAAGTTGCCACAGAAACCAAGATGTAAGGAGAACTCTCTGCACTGTGGGTTGGAATGTAAATTGGTAAAACCACAATGGAAAACAGTATGGAGGATCCTCAAAAATTTAAAAATAGCCACATGACCCAGCAATTCCACTTCTGGGTATTTATCTGAGGAAAATAAGAACACTAATTCAAAAACATATATACATCCCCATGTTCATTCCAGCATTATTTACGATAGCCAAGATACGGAAACAACGTATGTCCATTGATGGATGAAGATAGTGTGGTGTCTATATATATATGTATGTATGTATATATCTGTATATATACACACACACATACACACACAATAGAATATTATTCAGTCATAAAAACAAATGAAATCTTGCAACTTGTGACAACATGGATGGACCTCGAGGGCATTATTCTAAGTGAAATAAGTCAGACGGTTCTGCCCTGGTGCAGCAAGAGTGGTGGCCACAGGGTCCAAATTCCCTGCTAAGCCACATAGGAGATCTCTGTGAAACTTGTTAGGGCCCTTTTGGCTGGAAATTAGAAAAGTGTAACTCAAAACATGGGAGATGGGATTTATTGGTTCTTGTAACTAGGAAGGAAGGATACCGGGAGAACTTACAAAACCATAGAAGGAATCCTATGAACAAAGGATGATACAGGTAGATAGTATAAAATCCAAAAGGTCCAGGAGAGCATACATGAACAGCAAGTCTGTCTCCCACCTCTGTCTGCCCCACCCTGTAGAAAATCTACAAGGGGGCACTTAGTTTTACCTTTTCCCCCAGCTTCCTTTTTACAATTCTTGACTCTGCTCAGGCCTATGCAGCTACCCCTGGCAAACTTGAGACATCCATGCTGTGACCATCCAACAATCACGCTCACGGCAGCACAACCTGGCCCCAAATCCGGACCCCACCGCTCCATCTACAGTGGGATGAGTCACTTTGCTACAACAAGGAGGAAGGATGTGGGTACTCCTCTTTCATAAGAATGGCCAATGCACACTGAACTCATCTAAATCTTACAAAGATCCCCTCAGATTGGTCACTTTTATTATCCCTGTTTTACAGACAACAAAACAGGGTAGAGAGAGGCTCAAGGTCAGAGCTAGTAAAAGCTATGGTCAGGATTTAAACCCAGCCCATCATGCTATTCTGGTGCGCTCTGGAATCTCAGATGCCTGAGCCAGAGGGAGGGAAGTTCCTGATCCAGACCCTGCTCACCCACCTTCCCGTCCTCGCCGATGCTGTACACGGTGTTCTCGTCGTAGCTGAACTCCACCGAGTAGACCTCCCCGCAGTGGGCCCTCCAGCTCATCGCGCACTCGTGCTGCTGCATATCTGAGGCAACAGACGCCACTAAGATTCCCGCCCGGGCCCTGGGGAGGCATCTGCCCATGACAGGAGGCACCTGCCGAAGAGGCCAGGCTGCCCCTGAGCCTCACAAGCAGCTTCTTTCCCTAGGTCATAAGTAAGGTTCAGCAATCCCTGGGCAGAGCCCGTATGTCTAGGAGGACACACAAGTCCTTCCTAGGAGGCCTCTGTAACTTCCCACCAGGGCACCCTGGGGATCTGTTAAAGACACAGTCACTAGTCCCATCCCAGACCCTCCGACTCTGGGTCTCCTGGGACAGGCGCAGCATGAACATATTTAAACAGCACGCCAGATGATTCCAGTGCACACTGTTGTAATGCTTTTATGTTATAATCAACTAGCCGCACCAAGAGGACAGGACAGCATTACTCTCATGTGTCCTCTTGTCCTCTTGGATCTCACTTAGGCCTGAGGACTCAGATGGAACAGCTCAAGACAGATGGGCTGCTAAGCTCCACCCCTCCTGCGTCCACTGAAACTGACCATGTGCAAGGTGATTACAGAGGGTGTTCTGGAAACAGCAGACCCTGACCAAAGTTAATCTCTATTATGAGCATCTTGAATTGGGTTTGCTAGCCTATAGTCCAGCGGGAAAAACCCAGCTCTCTTCCCTGGGCCATTTAAGGAGGGGACCAGGATTGCCACGAGCACACTTGCTTACCAAACAGCCGGATGACGCCGTCAGCCGCCCCTGTGACCAGCAAGTTTCCATTGTGATTGAAGGCTGTGCAGTTGATAGCAATGGGCTCTGGATCCAGGGAGAACTGGAGCTAGCAAAAAACAAATAAATTAATTAATTAAAAAATTTAATGGAATAATAAGCCAAAATTCAAGACAGTTCTCTCTGATAGGAGGTAGGAGACAGAGATTGGGGAGGGGCACACAAAAAATACTGGTAATGTTTCATTTTTAAACTGTCGTGGTATATAGGTGCTTATTTTACTGCTTTTCTTCTCATTATACCATATATCTATGATTCCAATATTCTCCTGTATGTATTCAATATTTACTTTGTAATTTTAAAATAACAAGTGAACATAAATTACAAATCATAGTAAGTGCCTTGAGGAAAACAGCAAGATTAAGAAGGACCTAATTAAACTGAGTTGTATACAGGAAAGCTTCTAAGAGATGCGGGAGGACAGATGTCTGCCAGACAGAGTGGGCTAAGAACCCTCTGGAGAGGGGACAGCATGCAGGAAGGGCCTGCGGTGCAGGATGAGAAGGGCAGGAAGTACCAGGAGGCTGGAGCGTGGGGAGGAGTGGACCATGCAGGGCCTGAGGGAATTCGGATGGGAAACCTGGCAGAGCAGGAAGGAGAATGACGTGCTACACTGTCTGCCTACCCCTGGCGGGGGGTGGGGTGGGGAGTACAGGGTGTGGTGGCCACAGTAGGAGGTCCTGCAGCTGTCCGCTGAGGGGCGCTAGAGAGCAGGTCTAGGGTGTGTCCCTGTAAGTGCATGGATGTGGTCAGACTGGAAACACATCTTGGAGGTGGAACTGACAACGTTTGCTCATGGATTGATTGTGCAGGGTGAGGGAGAAGGATGGGCCTAGAAAGGCACAGTTTCTCAGTGGGACGCATTTGCCAAGATGAGGAAAACGAGAGGAGGAACAGGCGTGGTGGGGCGCGGGGGTCAAGAATTCGGGTGTGGCCCTGATGGGCTAGAGACACCTGTGAGACTTCCGGATGGGAATTTACACCATTTCTAGCTACCGGCAGATGCAGTGAGGGGCAAACTGAACACTCAGAACACAGCCCACCTGTAAGACAGGGACCCTTCAAGTGTCCAGCAACATCAGGAAACAATCTGTTTAACTTAAGGCCACACCACTTCTGAGCACCAAAACTAACTTTAATAAGAAACATCACTGCCTTTTAAAGAGGTGACTTTAAACATCATTTAATCTCCCTAGGCCTTCGGGTCACAGCTGCAAGCATCTACTGTTCTGGGTGGGAACAGGTCCTCAGCTCCTGAGGAAGGTGGGCCACGTGGCCCCATGAGCAAGCTTTCACACGGCTGTCACTTCTCAAGAATACGCATGTGTCCTCACTACTTCTAGCTGCTGCTATAATTTTTAAGCAATTCTAAGTTAACAGGGAGTCAGAAGGAGATTCCAGTTGTCTCCTAAAAAATCAACCACTTGAACGCACGATATTAAGTGAAAGAAGCCAATCTGAAAAGGCTGTGTGATTCCAACTAGATGATATTCTGGAAGAAGCAAGACTATGGAGACAGTACAAAGATCCGCAGCTGCCAGGGGTAGGCAGGAGGAGGGATGAAGAGGTGAAGCAGAGAGGATTATTAGGGCAGTGAAAATTCGCTGTATGATATTATCATGGGGGATACGTGTCATTACACATTTGTCCAAACCCACAGAATGTTCAAAGCAAGAGTGAACCCTAATGTAAACCGTGGACTTTGGGTCACTATGACAAGTCAGTGCAGATGCATCAAGTGTAACAAATGTATCACACTCCGGTGGGCTGTGCACAGTGGGGGAGGCTGTGCACATGAAGGCGCAGGGCCTACCCAGGAAATCTCTGTGCTTTCCTCTCAGTTTTGCTGTGAACTTAAAACTGCTCAAAAATAAATGAAGTCTTTACAGATAAACAAAAATATAAATTTTTTTTTTAAATAGCCACAGGGGCCCTCTAATAGGCTGTGTGTGACTTCTCAGTTTGTGGCACAATTCTGAATGACTTAGGTTGCTAGCAATCTGCCCAAACAGGGTAGGACTCCTTTTCAACACTTCAACTCTCAAATTTCCTGACAAATCAAAACCTGAGGAAACCAAAGCAAAGAGAGTGAAAAGACTCAGAAGTAGAGTCTGGGAGGGTGACAGCCCCAGGGAGACCCCAGGGGCAGGGCCCGTACCTGCTGCTTCATGGTTTTCGTGTCCCACAGCAACAGCTTGCCAGGAACCTGGTTAGTGCCCTTGCTGCCGATGTCCAGGGCCGAGAAGTCCCCCTGAGAAGTGAGGCTCAGAGCCGCAGCCGAACAGATGAAAGAGGCCCCACTGGGGCTGCACGCAAGAGACAGGATTCTGCAACACACGTGGGGCTGGTCAGCACTGCACCCGCCACAGAAGAAGGATGAGCTATGCCTCTGAGGCTGGGCCCTGCTACAGGAGACAGGGCAAGAGGCTCAGCAAAGGACCAGGCCCACAGGGCACAGTGAGTGGGGGCCGGCCAACAGCTCACCTGGGCATATCATCGTGGATAGTGATTTCACAGAGATTCTTCTTGGCTTCCGTCTCATAAAGGCGCACTGTCCCCACGCCACTGCCCAGCAAGAGCTGGAACGAGAAAGGGTGGGAGGTGTGAAGAACAGCCCGGGGTCAGGCTGGTCAGGCAGGACCACTGTGGGCCAGGCCCCCTCTTGTGAGGGACCAGTCTGGGCAGGCTGCAGGGGTGAGGCCCCGGCACTTCTCCAGGTAGATCAGTGAAATCTGGCTAAAAAAGACCTCCTTGAAATCTAATAAAGACATGAGAGCTGATCTTGAACACAAGCAGAATCACAAAAGAAATCTGGATGGCAGAGGGGCATCACCTCAGATGTGCAGTAGTGGGAATGTTCTAGCTGACTAAAGAAGACCCTCTGATCTGCCCTCCTTTTCTTTCCGTTTGAAATCCCAGATGTTCCAGACCTTCCCTCTCGCTCCTGACTTCCCCCACCACCTCCCTAGGTTACGGCCCTGGTGCTCCCCGGGCCTGGGTCACTGCCCCGTGTGCGTGTTCTGGAGACAGCTTCAGCTTGGGCCTGTGGAGGCCTCTAGAAAAAGCAGAAGCAGCTCTCCTTGCCTTCAGGAATTTGTGATTTAATGGTGAAAAGCTTCAAAGGTAATAACGAGTACCGCCAGAAGAAAGCACCAGAGGCAGGTCTGAGGGTGTTCCCAGGAGCGTCACCCACGTTATGACCTCGGCATTCACTGGGCAAATCACACTGGTGTGGGGAAGCTCCTGCAGATAATTCCTGCAGCTGTCAGAAATTACAAAAAAATAAGGTTTTCCCCATGTGGGGCCTGTTATGATCCCCTCAAAATGAACACAACGAAAGAAAAAAACTATAAATCAACTTTGCCTGCTTAACTACAGATCCTATCGCAAATATTAAAGTCCAGAAGGAGGAAGACTCTCCTAACACGACTGCGTTAGACCTGTAACGAGACAGGACACCACCCACAGCTGAAGCTGCTTCCCTCGGGGCTGGCACAGCGAGAGGTCTCAGCAGCAGGTGGGAGCCGCTGAGAATGTTTGTGGTGGGTTGTTAGAAACGCGGACAGACGACAGGAGCTAATGGGGGAGAACAGGAAGTTAGCGGGTCCCTCCCAGGGCAGATAGAGAGGGGACCAGACCACCACAGGTAGGAAGATGGCCTGTGCCGTCTGACCGGAGAGCTTTCTCCAGGCCCCACCGCAGTCTAATTTCAATTCTTGTGAGTCCAGTACCCTCCCTGTCGCCCCCAGACAGAAGCCTGCTGAGACAGTCTTGGATGTGTGGTCCCCAAACTCCCAATGAGAGAGAGAAGGGAGGCAGCCTAGCTTGGCTGCTTCAACTCAGCCTGTGGTGCCAGAGGCGATGGTGGAGAGCCCTGGGGAATTTGTCACTTAGACCGCAGAGCGAGCACGAGGCAAGACGTTACTCACCAGCCTGTCCCGCTTGGTGGCCCACTCTAGAGAGAGCAGCGGCGACTTGGAGATGGAGGACGCTTTGGTCTGCATGATGGGATTGAAGGACCACACCTTGATGACCCCGTCTACGTCTAAGCTGGCGACCCTCCTCCCCGAGCAGTCCACTCTAAGGCCAAAGAAAGAGGGAAGCTGGTAGCATCCTTGCCTCAGTCGGCCACCTCCTCAGCTAACATCCAGGTGATGGCTGTTCTGACTTGCCAATTGTTTTAAAAAATAATCGCCAATTGCCTACACACCAAGGATAGGCATGGACGATTTCCAGAAATATTCACTCACTCATTTGTCCAAGAACTACCTATGAAGCAGCCACTGTCTGCCGAGCCCTGTGGGTAACCCTGGGGACAGGACAGTGGGCAAGATGTCCCCGGCCCCATGCTCAGCACTCGCAGGCTCTGGAGACTGAGAGCCTCCAGCCTCACAGCTCCGGAGCCCATCAGGGCTGTCAAAGCAAGGAACCCACCGACCCTCTGTCCACCCCAGGAGGGTCTGTTCATGAAAGGGCAGGTTTTTACCATGTAAAATATTTACCATGTCAAATATTTACCTGAAAGTACCCACATAAAGCAAATTAAAGTTGAGTGAGTCTGAGAGGGTTAAATAAGAGGTAACTTGTTCCTAAAGCTCAGACTCCCATGGTTAGAAAGGATGGAGAGGTTTACCAGGCCAACAGCAGCTCTGAGCAGGACCCCCGATGACAGCTGCCGTGCCCTCCTCTGACTGTTCAGGGGTGACCACGGTCCTTTTGGGACCATCCCACCATCTGTACCTCTGTTCTCCCCCATCCTCCTGCCTGCCACACCTTCACAGGCACAGCCCGAAAAGACCAGCCCTCACCCCGGTCAGTGTACTCCCTGGTGGGCCTCGCCCCCACCCGAACCCACCTGCAGTGCATGATGGAGGAGTGGTGCTCTCCGTACTCCTCCTGGCCCAGCACAGTGAATGGCTGCTCGGGGTGGACCCCTCCGCCGTCAGGGCCTGCTGTGGAGGCCCGTGTCAGCGTCTCCGCCGCCTCCACGTGGAGCTCTGGGCAGGGCTCTCCCTCTGGGCCACTGGCTTCAGGCTTCTTCTCTGCACACTGTGCAAAACAAAGTGGGACAAGTCACTGTGACGGGTCTGCTCTGGGCTCGGCCTCACCTCCTCCAGGGACACACAATGGGATATCCAGAACACTAGGCCACAGCACAATGAGGGAGGTCTTGTGGTCTCAGAGCCTAGAGGAGAGCTCTGAACTGCCAGAACAGTGCCCACTCACCCCCGGAAAGGCAGGGGCCCGCTTCACCGACGGCCCCTTTCTAGAGACCCTGCACCTCACATAGGCCCTGCTAAGGGAGGAGGGGTCACCGGCGCCCCTCCCTGTCAGGGCTGATGGGGCTCAGGATACACAGTGCCTACACAGGCCAATTACAACAGAAGCCAGTTAGTGAGTGCCTACTGTGTGTCCCATGCCGTGTGAGTATGAGTGATTCTCTCACTTAATCCTCCCCAAAACCATCTGAGATCCCATCATTAACGCCATTGTACAGCCGTGGAAACTAAGACAGAAAGCTGCAGAAGGTCAGTAACTTGCCCAAGGTCACGAGCTGCAAGGGGTAGGATGTGGATGTGAAGCCGGGTCAATCAGAGGTAAGCCCGGCCCTCACGAGTACTCCACTATGCCAACCAGCACCTCCTCCTGGGAGGGGGTGACTGAGAGGCTGAGGCCACGGGCCAGGCATAGACATGGCCACCCAAGGACAGCAGCGGAGCAGAGCAAGGCCAGACGCTAGAGGGCACCCCACATACCCTGCCACCCCGGGGTCCGCAGCTGCCCTGGTCTCCGCCTCCTGGTGCACTAAGTGGTGGCCGCCACATCACTATCTGCTCACCCAGACATAACCCAGGCCGGGGCATCAGCCAACCTCCGCCACCCTGTGGCTCCTGATGCTCCTCTGGGTCACAGGAAGAGCAGTTCTATGGTAAAAAATAGAGCACAGAGACCTTGGAGCTCAGAAAGGAGCCTTATGGGAGGGGCTGAGCTCAGGTGCATCTTTAATCCTGCAGGGCCTGCCAGAACAGAAGGATCTGAGATGGGAGTGTCAGGGTCTACTACCATCAAAGCAGAACCACTACAGGGCTGGGCAGGGGCAGAAATGCCTTTAAAATAGGCAAGTAGCCCCAATTAGGAGATAAATGATCAACAAGGTGGCACACACAAGAGACACAGGCAGTAAATCCCTTGGGCTTGTTGTCTTCAATCCAGAGCATCTGATACAATGGAGGCAGCTTATGCTACCAGGAAGAACAGACCCTGAGCTATGTTCAGCAGCAAGGGGAGGCTCAGGGGCAGCATGGCAAGGGCCTGGGTTGCCGTATGACACTGTGTGGGCACTTGGCCTTCAGGGCCGCCACTTTAGCAGATGGGCCTCAGGCGGTGCAGGAAGACAGGCTCCTGTGATCAAGCAAGTCTTGGGGATTCTGGGTTAAACCAAGGGAAACAAGTGTCTCTCTGCCAAGACTGAGAGCGTGCGGCATGCTGCTATTAACATGCACAGTTAACTTTTGGGGAGGACGCTGTATGCAAGGGGTCCCAAACCAATTCAATCACAGAACCCACATTGTGGGAACACTTTCAGTTGGCATCTTATGGCCCCAATTAGGGAAATATTATATTGGGAAAAGGGACCATGGAGGAGCCAGGCAAAATATCAGCAAAACAGCCAAAGCACAAGCAATTAGACCCACTTAGGCAAAACCACGCTCTACACAGCAGCAGAAATCAAGAGAGGTGAGAGCAGGCCCTGCACGCCCCCTCCATTTCCCACGGCCCTCCACAGTAGCCACGTGCTGTCCGCGTGGCGGGCGTGAGAGGCCAAGCCATACCTGCAGAGTCAGAGAGAGCAGCTCCTTCCTCTCCTTGCCGTGATCCTGCAGGTGCTGCTGCCGGTGCTGCGACCAGCTGGACTCCCCTGTGGCCAGCCCGCTGAAGAGGCTCTTCCTGTCCTTGGGCCCACACGCCGGCTCCTTCCCCTTAGCGGTCTAGAGGGAGAGACAGTAGGCTGGGAAGTCTCTTGCCATTTGTGCCCAGGCCATGACACCGGGCCAGGAGGGAGCAGGAGCCCAGGGGTAGCGTCTCCACCCACAGCTCCCGGGTAAGGGTCCCCTGGCTGTGCTGAGCAGGGAGTTAAAATGTTACCATCTCAGCTGGTGGGCAAGGGCAAGAGTGAAACACGAGCAGTCTGGACCCCTCCTCTCTGTTCTCTAGTCCCCGTCACGAGAAGACAGGTCACCTGCACCCCTCAGCCTGCCACAGCTGTCACCTGGAGGTAGACAGACATCTATCTCCTTCATCTGATCGGAACAATTCCCTTTAGTTACGGGGCAGGAGACCAGCACTTACTAAGTGATGAGTATGAGGCAGGTCAGGCCCTACGCTTGGTGTTAGAAACATTATCAACTGTATGTTTGGGCAATACAAAGAAATATATATTTATGCAACATACAACCTGGGGGGAAAAAGGAACACAAGACCCTCTCTTGTTTTGGGCCAAGTGTATGACTAAGCCAGCTGATGTAACAAATATTGAGGTATTTGGAAATGATCACTAGGCAACCAAAAATTCTTAACAGAAATTATTGAAAATTCAAGCAACTTGGAGCAAGATAAACTGGACAGGAAAGAAACTGGCATCTTCTGGCTCTTTTTCGTAACAAGAGTGATAAGGTCAACCAAGGTTATAGCAAATGTATTAATAACCCCTACTCTGCCCCCATGGAGAGAAATTTCTTAATCTAGAGCCTTCTTAACAGGAGCTGTCACCTCAGCACCTTTCCAGATTCTCTGGCTGGCCTTTTTCCAACTTTATTCCCACAAACTGTGATGGTCAACACTGCCTCCCCCATCCTTTGTTTTACACTCTTAGCAAAGGGATATGAAACGAACAGCCACTCAGGCTTGAGACCAACCTCCTCACAAGCCATCTCTACACAAGACCTAAGTCAAGAGAATAAACTCAACCACAGTCTGCTTGTTGCTTTCTAGTTCTTTTACTTGTTTTTTTTTTGTTAACACTAAACAACTCAAACTGATTAACATAGATTCCTTGGGACCTTGGAGCCATGTGAACAGTTAAGAAAGGAAATTTTAAAGGATGATCAGTTTACCTGGAGCCTAACTGTGGCTGACCTACAGGGTATTTGTTATTTTTGTTTTTCTGACCAAGGCAACCTCCAGTGGCATCTACTTACGCTTATAATAGATGTTTCTTCTAGAGAGAGTATTTGATTCTCTGAATTTCGGCTTATTTTGGGAGAAGTAGGATTCTTAGTCAAGCCCAAAGAAATAAACCTAAGAAGAAAACCAACAACAATCACAATGATAGCACCAATATATATTACTCATTGAATGTTTACCATCTATAAGGCACCATGCTAAGAACCTCACAAACATTCCGTTAAAGAGGAAGACATGATTTTAACATGAGGAACTGAAGCTTAGAGAGGTTGTTATTTGGTCTACACTGGGAGAACTTATTAGAGCAGGAATTCACACCCAGATCTGACAGGAAACCCCATGCTCTGAGAAACCTGAAGAAAGCAATACTATGAAGGGAGCACTTGGAAGAAAGTGATGCTGAATAGAAAAGATAAGAAGAAATGTCATAATCCTGGAGCTAAATAACATAACTAAGACAAGGCCCTCTCTTTGTGCTTCTGGCCATTCTTGAGAGGTATCCCATGGTCCATGGAACATTGAAGAGGTTCCACAGTTTTAGAAACTGGAAGAAGACTTCTCTTACCTTCCCAGAAGCAAAAGGTGGTCAAGACAACTGATGACAGAGAGGTCATCTTTATGTAACCACGGCGTCCCTCACATGGTCCCCAGGGGGGCCGTGCTCACTCCCTGGGATGTGACCGCAGGGTGCCAGCCCTCATTACATAAATCCATTGAGTCCTCCCCATATCTACTCATCCAGAGGGCAAATTAGACTGAAGAATTCCACAGGGGTAGCTAAACTTATGTTAGACAAAATAGACTTTAAGCCAAAGAATGTAATAAGAGACAAAGAAGGTCATTATATAATGATAAAGGGGTCAATCCAATGAGAGGATATAACATTTGTAAATATTTATGCACCTGAAATAGGAGCACCTAGGTATATAAGGCAAATATTACTGAAGGGAGAAACAGGCAGCAATACAATAAGATTAGGAGACTTTAATACCCCACTTTCAATAATGGAGAGATCATCTAGACAGAAAATCAAAGGGAAACATTGTACTTAACCTATACATTAGATCAGATGAACTTAATGAACATTTACAGCACAGTCCATCCAAAAGTAGCAGAATACACATTCTTCTCAAGTGCACATAGCACATTCTCCAGGACATATCATATGTTAGACCACAAAACAAGTCTTAATAAATTTAAGAAGACTGGAAGCATATCAAGCATCACAATGGAATAAAACTAGAAATCAATTCCAAGAAGAAAACTAAGAAATTCATAAATATGTGGAGATTAAACAACAGCATACTCATGTATCAATTCCCCTACATTATACTCAGCACATGTGGGGTTAAAACGAAAAAACTCTTTCCCTGCTTACTCCCTGGCTCCAAAAGCCACTATCGCCATGAAGACAAACAGCCAAGGTTACCTACCTGCAAATTTCCTTATCAACTCCTCCTCCCTGCATACAGCCTCCCAAGGCTGAATACAGGCTAGTGGGAAAGCTATGACCAGCAAGGCCACTGACTCCAACCCCACCCCCCACCCCCCACCCCCTACATCTACAAGCAGCCACACTTCTCATAAATCTTTAAAACCCCTTGCTTCCCCTCTTTCAGGGAGTTGAAATGAAATGCGACAAATTTGAGGACTCACTCTCATCTCCTGGCTGCTGTCACCCAAAAATAGAAACCCTTTCCTTGCCATAAGCCTGGTGTTTCAGTTTTTACTTGGCCCCTCTTGTGTGGAAGGTTAGGAAGCTATGTTTGTAGGTGGTAACAGGTTCAGCATTTTTCATCTTTTGCCTGAAGAAAACTATACACACACACCCAAACCCAAAAATCTTAAAAACTCTAAAAACTAAACAGCTTATAATTCTCCTTTTTCTGAGGATATCTTACTTTCCAGACAGAAAAATGATCCTCAGACAAAATGTAAAAGCAAACGTGGGTCTCCTGGCTCTGCCATTTTACCAGACTAGAGAAACACAGAGCTGAGCAGAACAGCTATATCTGGGTTGTAAACAATATAGACGTGGAAAAGGACTCGGGTTACAAAATAGACATGAAAACAGGTTAGTCGTAAGGCATGAGCACATACAGTCTTTTCCTCTTCGAAGTTCATTACTGTTACTATGCTGTTCACGCTACACACATGACTTATAATATGAACCTCGCATCTGGTTTTCAGAGACTCTTACAGCCCCCAAATCCCCAACACTGACTCCCTGGTGACACACGCTCCTCTGACATCAGTGCTTTCCAGTACTGATCAGCCCTCCACTGCCACTACCCTATCTCACACACGAGAAGCAGAAGCACTTCCCAAGCAGCAAGATTGTTCAGAACAAACCTTCTGGCGCAGAACTTCATTTTCTTCTTGAACCTGGCTGGTCCTCTGGCATTCCGCGTCGAAGTTCAGGATCACGGGGACTGGTGCACAAGGTTAAAGAGTAAGCCTGCCTGTGAAACGATTAAAAGTCCTTCCCAAACTCCTGACACAGCAGCCACATCCTTGAACACGAGACGCGGGGAAGAGAGAACAGACTCGGTGCTGTGGGCTCTTCACGGCTTTACGAAAAGTCTCTCCCCCGATGCTGGGCCTGGCCTGATTTCATTCAGACAGACTCACAGGCACATGACAATCTGCCCAGCCAGCCCACAGAGAGGACATAAATCCAAACCTGAATGGTTTTTGCCAAATACCAGCAGTAAACAGCCAGAATACAGTGGGCTTCACAGCCAGTCTAAGCTTTAGCCACATTCGGCTAAAAGTGAGCCCGGCAGCCAGTGGCTCTGCAGGCAGACGGCCAGCTGCTCTACCAGCTGGGCAGGAGGGCTGGCCACACGCCACCCCATGAACATCCACATTCTGGGTCAGGGTGTCCGTCTTTCCCAACCATCTCAGACAGCTTCAGTCAGGAGGGGCACACAGCAGGCAGGGCCTCAGTGCTGAGGAAGAGACTGTGGCTGGAATGAGTGTGGCCTGGTTTGCAGGGCACTGTCTTCTACTGATAAGATCTGGAGTGACATTTCCAATTTCCCTAGAGGTCCCATGTAGTCTTGACATAACCATCTCTGGGATGAGCCCCCTGCTAGTTTCTATTGAAAGCCCTCAGCATGAAGAGCAGCAAGAGGGAGAGAAACAGATAAACCTGGAATGAGCAAGTGGAATCCATGATCACCCACAACATGGAAGGAAAGGGCACGCTTCCTACTGCCCCCAGAAGACGGTCCTCTCGGAGGCCAAACGGCCTCTGGGGGTGGGCCTCCACACGCCCAATTTATCAGTGCCTCACCAGGCAGCCCCATTCAAACCAGACTCCCTTCTCCTCCCCTAGACTTCTAGCCTAGAGCATGAGCAACAGAGGATGCCCTGGTCTCGGCCTGGGGATCGCAGGCTTTCCAGGACAAAATGGTAGATATGGCAGGCTGTAAATTATTTACGTTCTCTCTCAAGTATCCACACATCTATTCTTAAAGCTGCTCTGTTTTCTGCAAAGTTGAAGAACACTGAGGTCACCATCACAGGGAGGAAGTTCCAGCCCAAGAAGTGTTCTCACCTGCTACCCAACCCCAACAAAGGCAAGCGATCTCCCGCAGGGCACAGGGCATGCCCAGAGAGGGTGCTCTGGAGGCTGGCAGTTTCACTAAAAGCAGCTGCCTACCAACCCCTGTGTCAGTTCTGGGTGAGGGCTCCTCTCAGAGCCCAACACTAACACCCCACTGCCATGACAGTCCCTGTCCCCGGGCACAGCTATTACTTCAGCAGCAGAGCATCAGCTCTGAGACCTACGATTCCCTGGCTGACTGACAAAAATAACCACAATCTGTGCAGCTCCTCACAAGACAATGATCCTTGGGCATTTTGCACAGAAATGACTACATTGAGAGCAGCAGCCACTGATCACACTGTCTAGATGCCTCAGACTGGGCC